>NC_062565.1:115176265-115403765 GCF_022837055.1 Prionailurus viverrinus
ATTATCTTTTAAAAGTGAATAGTGGCCTAATGAGAAAACCTGGATTAAGTAAAAATACTGGAGTAGGAAATGTCAGGGTCATACCATGGGAAAAAGAAAAAAAAAAAAAGGTGCATAATAAAAGTAAGGTCAGTAGTTGTCAGGAAAACATTGGTTCTTAACCCAGCATCTGTATACAGCCTTTGAGCAAGTATTTACTAAGCACCACCTATGCCAGATTGTCTAGGTGTGGGAATACAACAATGACCAAAATAAAACCCTGTGCTGAGTTTACATTCCTGTTAGGAGAGAAAGATACTGAACGATATAGAACCAGTGGGGATAAGTGCTATAAGGAAAAAATGGGGCAAGGGACTACACAATGAGGATATGGATGGAAAAAGCATATGAGGTACAGTAATAGCCATTTTACAGAGGGAAACTGAAGCCACCTAGAGATGAAATAAATAGCTCACTCAAGGCCATGCCACTGTAACAGCCAAAATTTAAACACAGGAAGGTTAGCTCACTATGTGTGCTCTTAACCTCACAGTACACAGGGAAGCGAGACTAGGATGGAAACAGATGCCATTAAGAAAGCTGACAGTGGCTTGGGTTGAGTAGTGATTTCCTATAGCAGGGATGCATTTTCCCCAAATGGGGTTTTTATGAATTGGGTGATTAAGAAACAAAGTGGAACAAGAAAGGGAAGTATTAACACAAATCAGTGGACACAGTAAAAGGCTTCATGTTTGCCAATTAAATATGTGTACATTAGCAGAATACACAAAGCTATACTACATAGGGAATGCTGTATGTGAGTTTTATTTTGACTGCATACTTCAATGAGCTTTCACTGTTAAAACCTCTAATTTGGAACAAAGATCATGTCTGAATTGTAATTTTTTAAGAAAAATTATTGCTTTCAAACTACTCCCTACATAAAAGAAGACCTTACATTAGTTCTGCTTTCCAAAGTGTAAATGCTCAGCTGCAGGTGTTCTGGTTCTATTAGCACCAAGAACAACAGACTCTTAGTCTTTGACTCTTTCATCAGGAAAAATATTCCAGTAAATTCTCACAAAAGCCTATTTAGTAACCCACTGGGAAAGAGAACTTTCTCTTCACAGCTGTGAATTCCTACAAGGGAAAATCTGCCTCAATTATGAACAATTGCTTTTAGAGGCAAACAGCCCTGAAAATAGTTTTCAATGAATTTAAATGGGAAGAAGGAACAAATCTCCTAAGAATCTGAATCTAACCCCAAAACTGAGAGTACTTGCCTTGTTGTAATAAACAGAAAACAATGTCAAAAATTAAAATGGAATAGAAATCATAGGAATAATGTCTAATAGTCTTAGAGATAGGAATGCTGTTAATCCTGAACACAACTCGGGGCACTTGGATGGCTCAGTCGGTTGGGCATCTGACTTCAGCTCAGGTTATGATCTCACAGCTTGTGAGTTCGAGCCCCTCATCGGGCTCTGTGCTGACAGCCTGCAGCCTGCTTTGGATCCTGTGTCTCCTTCTCTCTGCCCCTCCCCCGCTTATGCTCTCTTTCCTTCAAAAACAAACATTAAATTTAAAAAAAAATTTTTTTTTTTAATTTTTTTTTTCCCAACGTTTATTTATTTTTGGGACAGAGAGAGAGCACGAACGGGGGAGGCGCAGAGAGAGAGGGAGACACAGAATCGGAAACAGGCTCCAGGCTCCGAGCCATCAGCCCAGAGCCTGACGCGGGGCTCGAACTCACGGACCACGAGATCGTGACCTGGCTGAAGTCGGACGCTTAACCGACTGCGCCACCCAGGCGCCCCAAAATTTTTTTAAAAAATATTGAACACAACTCGATAAAACTTTTCACAGCATAAATTGAGTACGTCATGGTTCTAAATTATATCCTAGAATTGACACGGATGTTGGCTCAACTGTGCCTACAATACAGAAAAGGATTATGTCGGAAATAAATTCATTTAGATTCAGCTGAACATATAAAAGTTGGTGAAAGCCTGAATGTTAGGAAAATGTAGATGAGTTTATGACAATAAAAGTTATTATCTATGTAAGCTTGCTTATATTTGGAATTCTCTGCTTCTAAAGAAGAATCCAACTTTATACCATGTATTTTTTTTTCCTTTGCCGTACCTTACAAGGTGAGGTATGACATTTTGAATCATATTTTACAACTCTTTTTTTTAATTTTTTTTCAACGTTTTTTATTTATTTTTGGGGCAGAGAGAGACAGAGCATGAACGGGGGAGGGGCAGAGAGAGAGGGAGACACAGAATCGGAAACAGGCTCCAGGCTCTGAGCCATCAGCCCAGAGCCTGACGCGGGGCTCGAACTCACGGACCGCGAGATCGTGACCTGGCTGAAGTCGGACGCTTAACCGACTGCGCCACCCAGGCGCCCCTTATTTTACAACTCTTAACAAATCTTGAGGTAATCTTTGTAAAACCTACCTGTTGTGATCAAACTCTGACATCCACTTAAAAAAAATTTTTTTTAATGGTTATTTTTTGAGAGAGACACAGTGTGAAAGGGGTAGGGGCAGAAAGCAGGAGACACAGAATCCGAAAATAGGCTCCAGCCTCTGAGCTGTCAGCACAGAGGCTGAGGCAGGGCTCAAACTCACAAACCATGAGATAATGACCTGAGCCAAAGTCGGAGGCTTAACCGACTAAGCCACCCAGGCGCCCCAATATCCATTTTTTACATATGCCTAGGATGTGTTTGTGTACTGATATACATTTGAAGTTTATTTATTTAGAGAAAGCACAAGAGCATGTGCAAGCAGGGTAGGGACGGAGAGAGAGAGGGAGAGAGAGAATTTCAAGCGGGCTTTAACAGCACAGAACCCAAGGTGTGGCTTGAACTCATGAGCAGTAGGATCATGACCAGAGCAGAGATCAAGAGTTGGATGCTTAACCAACTGAGCCACCCAGGTGCCCCAACATTTAATATACATTAGTAAATACTACCAAAAAAACTATCGGCAAAAGAACACAAGGTAGTTTAACAGAAAGAGAAATACGGAACATTCAGATGATAACCTACACAAGACCATTAATCCAAAAATTAACGTTTAAACATAAAACTTTAAATGTTGATAACCATAACCTACAAAGAAAATGTCCAATCAACAAGATATATCCAAAAATAGAAACAGCTTCCTAATCAACCTTACAGGATTATACACTAATTACTTCTAGAATGTAGATGCAGTTATTCCATCTGTTAATGTAATTTACTGCAGGGAATAATCTACATGGAAAACTGGAAGACCTAAATCTTAAAATTCTGATGAATTACAGCAGACTCAATTTATAAAATGACATTAAACTCCTTTATTTTGACAAAAGAATTAAAAATATCTTCTATTAGTATAATTATTATTGTCAATGTTCAAAATCTCCTGTGACACCTCAGACAGGAGATGAGGAAATTAATCAAATGTAGATACACTCCTCATTACTGTATGGCTGCAACAGTAAACTACCCGTAACGAGAAAAACTAACACCGGTGGCAGGTGTTACAAAGTCAGTCTTAACACCTGAAAGGACTGTTCAATGTGCTAGTACTTTCTAATAAGTTGACTGTTAAGTTCCAGGCCTTTGAACAAATGTATTCAAGAAAAACAATTTTAAAACAATTAAATTTTTCTTAAGTTTTTTAGTAAAAGCTATACATTTTAAGAACTGTTTGTTTCTAAATAACGGTACTTTTAGTGAACTCTGCAATAAAGAATTGAGAAACAAATAATTGTGTTGGGAGACAATTAGGCTTTGATGTGAAGTGCATAGACTTGAGCCAGACTGCAGGCTTTCCCAATAGACTGGTTGCATACTACACCCTGTAAAATACAGCACAGAAGAAGTCACAGTATAAAAAGGATGAGGAAGATTAAATTACTTAAAATCCCTGGGCTTTGGTATGCTTGTTTATAAAATAGATATGATAATAGTACTTATGCCATAGAATTATTATGAATATTAAGTTAATATACGAAACGTGTTTACAATATGTATGCCACAATTCATTTAAATAAAGTCCTAGAGGAGTGACTGTGTTTGTGATTTTTTTTTAAGTTTATCCATTTTTTGAGAGAGAGCACACGAGCGGGGGGGGGGGGGGGGGGTCGGGGAAGGGCAGAGAGAAGAGAGAAAGAGAGAGAAAGGCTTGATCCCACAAACCATGAGATCATGACCTGAGCCAAAATCAAGAGTCAGAAGCTCAATCAACTGAACCACCCAGGCACCCATATTTGTTTAAAAAAAAAAAAAAAAGTGTGACATCGGCCTCAGCCACATCCATAGTAGAGAACAGTATTATTTATACTTCAGAATATAAATGTTGTTTATATTTTGTAGCCTCACAGTGCCTGACATATATTAAACTCTATGTGTACTAGCTTTTATTACGTTGGTTGCATTGATAGGTCACTACAAATGACAGTAGTGTTTCTGCTAGTAAAGTAGTATCATGTTTCCTGGATGAAAATGACTTGACCCTTAAAGTACTGAAAGTAAAAGAACTATACTTATACCATGAAGCCCAGCAAATGATGGTATACTATCCTTCCTCAAATCTGTTAACAAGACTACAAAATATATACAATTATTTTTTTTTTTAAATTTTTTTTTTTTCAACGTTTATTTATTTTTGGGACAGAGAGAGACAGAGCATGAACGGGGGAGGGGCAGAGAGAGAGGGAGACACAGAATCAGAAACAGGCTCCAAGCCATCAGCCCAGAGCCTGACGCGGGGCTCGAACTCACGGACCGCGAGATCGTGACCTGGCTGAAGTCGGACGCTTAACCGACTGCGCCACCCAGGCGCCCCAATATATACAATTATTTTAAAGGTTTTATTTTTTTAAGTAATCTCTACACCCAATGTGGTGCTCCAACTCACAACCCCAAGATCAAGAGTCACACACTCCCACTGACCAAGCCAGCCAGGTGCCCCTATATTACAATTTTTATTTCCAGATAAAGGTAGAATAACTGTGTTCTACTATAGATAAGGCTGAAGCAAAAGACTCTAAGTTGATTTTTTTTTTAAATAGACATATATCTAAGATTAGCTTAAGGAATACTGTGTAATATAAGTAAAAGCATAAATATTTTAAAGTTTTAAAGAAAACATTCATATTACAAACTAACATGATGTCATAAATTTAAAGTTTGGAATCATCAATTTAAATAAACTTTGGTCTAGTACCATAAACTGCTAGTCCTTTGACAGTGCATATTAAGAGCCAAAGCCAATAAAGCAAATTGTGGTGACATGTGGAAATGTGGTATGTAAAACGTATATAATTAGCAACAGCACCTCTGATCACAATACTTTAAAGTCCAGGCTTGACCATAAGCACTTGTTTGCACATGTACTTATCTTCCTGGCACCTTCTCCCTCCTACTTTCTACCTGATCTCACATCTCTTGACATATTATGGAAAAGAGAAGGCAAGAACCCAAAGATTCTCCCCTATTGTCGGGATTCCTACCGTCGGGTGACTGGCCTCATGAGGCTCCATTTATTTTATGCAGAGACAGCCTGAATAAGAAAGTATATGGTTGAATGTGTGAATTTCTGTATTCATGTGTGTGAAAATATTTTGGGACATCAACTCTGATTTTAATATTCAGTCAGTAATCTTAGCCTGCTCAGAGGTGAATTTTCTTGATATTACAGGATCTAAAGAATTTCCATATAATAATGTTGGTAACTACAAAACAAGCTAACACAGGCAATGTGACTGCTTCCGGAGGTAGACATCTCAAATTCAGAGAACAGGCACTGCCACATCAAAAATGGAGTTTGCTTTGTAATTATTCTGAGATCTGGGATATTGCGTGTGTGTGTGTGTGTCTATGTGTGCGTGCACACAAGCATGCACATTTGTCTCTTTGCAAGTGGGTGCATGTTATGTATAAATATTTTGCGTTTTATTTAAGAAAAGAGTTACTACCTACCTAGCTCCCTTGGGACAAGCATGCTGACAGCTCCCTTTCTTTGTAATACACCTTGAACTAATGGGTAGCAGCTAGAAATGCTAATACTTTGGGTTAAGGTTTATTTACATTCATGAAAACAATGTTAAAGAATGGAAACAAGTTAGGCAGACTCTAAACTGCATAGGTGAGAATTTTATTTCACTAGGGAGATAAAGGAATAAAAATGTTTTTCATTCTGTATAAACAGCTAAATCTTTGATCTTCCAAAGAAAACCAGGAAAAGAAAATGCAGACAATTCACACATACACACACACACACACCAGTGAATGTGAAAATTTATGTATTACCAAAACCTTTAAAATTGCAAATTCAAATAAAATTTAATTTTTGATTATCAAAATTAGAAAAGCTGTTTTAAAAGATTATATTCATGGGGCACCTGGGTGGCTCAGTCAGATAAGCATCTGACTTAGGATTTCAGCTCAGGTCATGATCTCATGGGATCAAGCTCTGCATCATACTCTGCACTGACAACGTGGAGTCTGCTTAGGATTCTCTCTCTCCCTCTCTCTTTGCCCTCCCCTCCTCACTCTCTCTCAAAATAAATAAATAAACTTAAAAAAAATTTATGAAAAATTAAAGATTATACTCCTATAAGACAGGATGCTCTCAAACAGACACACATATACAGCTGGTATTAATATAAATTGGCAGAATCTTTCCTGAAGGATAACCTGGCACTTTGGATGAAAAAGTTAGAACATCTTCATATCCTTTGATTAAGTACTTGAACTATTTGCAGGATTTATTCTAAGGAAATAATCTGAAATGTGGAAAAGCATTATTTATAAGGTAATTATCATATCATTAATCATAATGGAGAAAAGTTAGAAACAACCAAAGCAGAATATTTTAGTACATCCATATTGATGGAATATTTTATACTTATTAAATTCATGTTTTCAAGCATATTTAATTTAATCATACAGGAACACTACCATTTTATAAACTATATACCATGTGATCCTAATTTTTTTAATAGAAAATTAATGTCTATTTTAAAAAGACATGAAGAAATCACAGCACAGCATTAATGCTAGTTACCTTTGGATGATAACAACTTTAATTTTTTACTCTACACATTACTATATTTTAAAGATAATCTAGAATCTTGTTATTCAACGTGTGGTTGTTGGGCCAGCAACATCAGCATCATCTCAAGGCTTAACCTCAGATCTATGAAAACAGAACTGTGTAGTTTAGTAAAATCCCCAGGTGATTCATATTTACTAGAATGAGCACATATCCTGTTATAAACAGAAAGCACATTTTTAAAATATCATCACCTGTATTATTTACTATTGATACCATAACACAAATTCAGTGGCTTAACACTAATTACCTCAATTCTATAGGTCAGAAGTCTGGGTAACCATGGCTCAACGAGGATCCACTGCTTAGTCTCACAAGGCTGAATCAACATGTAGGCAAGACTTGCTTTCCTTTCTGGTGTCTCTAGACACTAATATACTTCCAAACTTTGTCAGACTGTTGGCCAAATTAAGTTCCATGCAATTTTAGAACTAAGGTCCCTATTTCTGTGCTGGTTTTCAGTTGGGGAATTGTTATCTTCTAAACACAACCTGCATTTCCTTGGTTTGAGGTCCCCTTTCTCCATCTTCAAAGACTTTTCATGCCTCTCATCTCTCTGACTTTCCATTCTGCCTCATGTCTTTATTTTTTAAAGGCTCTTATGATTACATTGGGTCCACCCAGATAATCCAGAATAATCTCCTTGTTTTAGAGTCCAGAACCTTAATCACAGCCACAAGTTCTCTTCTGTCAAATGTTAATACATGAACAACATGGGTGTTAGGGGTGCTGACTCCACACAGTCAAAACTCTATGTATAACTTTTGACTCCCCCAAAACTTAACTCCTAATAGTCTACTGTTGACCAAAAAGCCTTACCTATGACATAGTCAATTAACAAATATTTTGTATATGTATTATATATTTTCACAATAAAGTAAGCTAGAGAAAAGAAAATATTAAGAAAACCATAAGGAAGCGTACATACATTTACAGTACTGTGAAAAATCCAGGTATAAGTAGACCCATGTAATACAAACCCATGTTGTTCAAGGATCAACGTGTAACAAATTCTGAGGAAGAACAAAATGTGGGCAGACATCCTGTGGGGGGAGGTGCTGCTATTCTGTCCACTACATCACCTAAATGCATAATAGAAGTACTTAGCCTGACTTTCCTTTCATTCCACTGTGCTATTAATTTTCCAGCCCTCACACATTTTTCTTACAGCCCTGCAACAGGTGGCTCCCACCACCATCACCCACTTCTCACCTTTCACCTTCTTTTGCTAACTATCCAAGGATTCTTTTTGTTCCATTGTTCTAGTTGTTAGTGAGTAAAGACTCTATGGGGAAAACAGTCTCCATTAGGAAGAAAAAATAAGGGGTCCCTAGGTGGCTCAGTTGGTTAAACGTCTGACTTCAGCTAGGTCATGACCTTGCAGTTCATGAGTTCGAGCCCCGCAACGGGCTGTGCTGATAGCTCAGAGCCTGGAGCCTGCTCTGGATTCTGTGTCTCTTTTGCTCTCTCTCTTCCCCTCCCCCCCCCTCGCTTGCTCGCTCTTTCTCTCTCAAAAATAAATAAATGTTAAATTCTTCTTTAAAAAAGGAAGAAAAAATGAGGATTTGCTGGAACTATAGCATTACTACTTTTAGGTGAATGTTAAAAGGACTCTAATACCTGTTAAGGAATCCAGATTTCAGAAATGAAGACACTACACCTACAAAGTTCCAGAACCCCAAACAAGACTTTTTTCTCCAATATTAACTTAGTGAAACCAGAATATAAAGGCATGATTGGTTCTCTGCTATCACTTTAAAGAACAACATGTTACAGAAATCTAATTAAGGCCTGACTGAATGTGGGGGAAAAAAGGTATATATCACAGTTAATGCAATATTAATTCCTGTACTCTGTTAAGAACTTTTTCTAATTACAAAATATTTCAAATACACAGAAAATAACACACTCATGTACCCACCACCCAGATTTTAAGGATGTTAACATTTTGCCACACTTATTTCTGAACTCTGTTCTCATCCCTTTGCCTTCTCTTCCTGACTTCTTTCTGTCTCCAGCAGCAGCTAATATCCTGAAATTGGTGAGAATCATTTCCATGCACAATTTAACTTTTTTTTGAGAGAGAGAAAGTGGGCATGTGAGGGAGAGGAGCAGAGAGAGTGGGAGAGAGAGAATCTCAAGCAGGCTCCACACTGTGCAGAGCCCAACATGGGAGCTTGAACCCACAAACCATGAGATCATGACCTAGCTGAAACCAAGAGTCAGCACTTGACCAACTGAGCCACCCAGGTGCCCCACAATTTAAATTTTAATAAATACTCTATATATTAATCAAATAGTAAACTTCTGCATGAAGTAATATTTCCATTTTATGTCTAGTATCTCAAAATACAGTGCACCCTGACTACCCAACACTGGTCTTAAATTGGTCAATATCACTTTGGCAGGTAATTTCTATATTGAAAATGAATTCATCAGACTATCACATTGTGATTACATGAACCATTAAGATATTTCAATTAACTCTGTCTACTCTGATTTCTCCCTTCCATTTGATGAAGGATCTTTAGGACTGTTTCCTATTTTTAGCTATTATG
Organism: Prionailurus viverrinus; assembly: GCF_022837055.1. Taxonomy (NCBI): domain Eukaryota; kingdom Metazoa; phylum Chordata; class Mammalia; order Carnivora; family Felidae; genus Prionailurus; species Prionailurus viverrinus. The sequence continues at coordinate 115,185,917 of NC_062565.1, forward strand.
AATGGTACTGCTATGAACATTCTAGTATGTGTCTGTAGATAAACAACTGTAGGCATTTCTACTGCATTTATACTACATTAGTTATCTATTGCAGTTCTGTAGGTTAAAGTCCAACAAGACTCACCAGTTTAACATCAAGATTTCAGCAGGACTACATTCCTTTTGGAGGCTCTAGGGGACAGTCCATTTCCTTGCCTTTTCTAGTTTCTAGAGCCTGATCACAATTCTTGGCTCATGGCCATCCTCCTCCATCTTCAAAGGTGCCCTGATGGGTTAAACCCTTCTCACACTGCATCAACTCTGATCTTGCTTCTGTCAGTAAACCTCCTTTTCTGACTTGGAACTTTTCAGCTTCCCTCTAGCATTTTTAGGAACTTTGTGGTTACACTGGGCCCAGTCCCCCAGGATAATCCCCCTATTTTAAGGTCAGCTGAGTATCAACCTTAAGTCCATAATCCATCAGCAACTTAATTCCCCCTTGACATATAATGTAATATAATCACAGGTTCCAAGGGTTAGGATATAGACATTTAGGGAAGGCCATAATTTCTATCAACCACATATACACAGAAATAGAATTACTGTGACATAGGGTATGTGACATTCAACTTTAGTAGATACTGGGCATTTTCCATTGTACCAACTTACACTCCCATCAGTAGTTTCTGAGAGTTGCAAATGATATATTCCATCTTTTTCATTTTAGTTTTTCTTATGGGAACACAGTGAAAAGTAGTGATTCTAATTCAGTTCTTTAATGGCTAATGAAGTTCAGTGCTTTTTAACCTATTTTTTTTTTTTTTTTGGCTATTCAGATATCCTCTGAAAAGTCAGTTCAAGTTTTCTGTCCATTTATTTTAACTGGGTTGTCTTTTTTTTTTTTAATGTTTATTTATATTTGAAGGGGTGGGAGAGAGAAGACGGAGAGACAGAGACAGAATCTGAAGCAGGCTACAGGCTCTGAGCTGTCAGCACAGAGCCAGACGTGAGGCTTGAACTCACAGCTGTGAGATTATGACCCGAGCTGAATGAAGTAGGACGCTTAACAGACTGAACCCAGGTGCCCCTGGATTGTCTCTCTTATTGCTTTGAAGGGGTTCTTTACATATTCTAGCTATGTCTTTTGTAAGATATAAATATTGAGATAATCTCTCACTCTGCAGGTTGCATTTTCATCCTCTTCGATATGTTTTTGATAGAAGTTATGTTTTTGATTAACTTTAATACAGTCTAATTCATCAATCTTTTTCTTTATGGTTAGTGATTATTGTGTCCTGTTTTAGAAATCTTTGACTACTTCAAGACCAGATATTCTCCTGTATTCTTTCAAATAGCTTCACCGTTTTACCTTTCACTTTTCTACCTGCAATTCATCTTGAATTGATTGTACACATATATATACACTCACTAAAGAGACCATTCCTTCCTTTTTTGTAATTTTTTTAATTTTTTTTTTTTGAGACCATTCTTTCCTAACGCACTAAAAGTGTAACATTCCTCTTTGATTAAATAACCATATATTTTGGATCTGTTTCTGAACTCTACTGGTCAATTTTTCTACCCTTGTATGTACAAATAGCAGACTGTTTAAATTACTTTAGTTTCATAACAGGTAGTTTAAACTTTGCTCTCGGGTATTTTAAACCTTCCAACTTTGTTCTTCATGACCACTTTAGTTCTTCTTTGTACTCTGCATTTCCATATGAATTTTAGAGGCTGTCAATTCACATACACACACACACACTCTCTCTCTCTCTCTCTCTCTCTCTCACTCACACACCAATTTGCTGGAATTTTTACTGGAACTACATTGATTATGTGGATTATTTTGGCAGAGAACTGAATCTTTACAACATTGAGTCTTTTATTCCATGGACATGGTATATTTCTATTTCACCATTTAGGTCTTAATTTCTCTCAGTAATGTTTTCTAGCTCTCAATGCAGAATTCTGACATACCTTTTGTTTTGATTTGTTCCTAGGCGTTAGGTTTTTTTTTTCCTAATGCTACTTTGAATGGTATTATTTTTAAAATTTTGTTGTTTATTTGTTTGCTACTTGGCATATAGAAATTCTTTGATTTTTATTGACCTTGAAGCCAACAAACTTACAAAACTGACTAATTCTAATACATTAGCTATATATTCATTTGGATCACAATGATGTCATATGTGAATAAGATTTTATTTCTTATAATCCAATCCTTACAACTTCTTTAATTTGCCTTAGTGAAATGTCTAGGATACCTAGTATAATGATGACCAGAAGTGGTGACAGTACTGTCCTTGTTTCTGATGTCAGAGGGAAAGCTTTCAATATTTTATCATTATGAGATGTTTGCTGTAGGATTTTTATAAATGTCCTTTATTAGACTAAGAAAGTTCCTACTTAGGGTGCTAAGAGTTTCTATCATGAACAGATATTGAAATCTGTGAAATGCTTTTTCTGCATCTGTCAGATTGTAATGATCTGTGTCCCTTTGTTGTTGTTGTTGTTAATATGGCATATTAAACCAACCTTGCATTTTGGGAATAAACCCCTTGTAGTCATGATGCATTATCATTTTTATCATTTGAGTAAATTTTTTAATATTCTGTTTGGGATTTTTACATTTATGTTTATGAGATTGACCTATAATTTGCTTTCTTATAATGTCATTTCTAGGTTTTGGAATAAATATTACACTCATTAAAAGAGATAGGAATTATAACTTCTTCTTTTCAGTGAAAGAATGTATGTAATATTGATGTTATTTCTTTCCTAAATGTTTGGAAAACTCTACTGATAAATCTGCTAAGTTTTAAAAACTAAAATTTCAGGAGTTGGTCTGGAAGATAAATGGCTGCCAAGTGATTCCTAATCTCTCCACACATCCTCTCCCAAATTACAAAATTAGCAAGGAGTGAAAGAAAACCATGCCAACAGGATTACTCAGAGACAGAGAATACTACATCTTTGATATTATCAGGTACGGAAATAAACACCAAATTACAAAAACGATTTCCTGCTGCCATTGAAAGCCGATGGGCACAAAGTGATAAAGAGGGGGCTTAAGAAATCCATGTAAAACAGGAGAGGGACATGGAAGACTTTGAGGAAGTACAGTCAAAATCACCCCCAGAATGAGAAAATCTAACACTATGTTCTAAAATACTGAGTACAACTTGGGGATTTGGTGGTTCACAGGACTGGCTATAGAAAAGGAATCTGAAAGTGAGAAAGGCTAAAATTGATAGTTTGAATAAGCACAGCTTCCAAAGAAGACCCAGATAAGTAGAGAAGAGGTGAAACCCTCAGAGAAATAAAAGAAAAAAATTAGAGGGAAAAAATAAAGATTCTGTAAAAACAAAAGAGATACAAATCATGCCAACTCCTCTCCCATTTCCACTGTATCACTAATACATCCATTCAAAACTAAACTGTGAGAAGCTGGCACTCTCAAATTAGGGATCCTAGCCACAAATTATTCAGAAATAGAAAATACCAAGCTAATTGTATAAAAAGGTACTGTAAGAATAAAGCAGAACATGTAAATTCAAACATTTCAGCTGATGAAAAGCACCTCCCTCCCTGAGAAAACCCATGAAAGAAAAATGGTCATTCCAAACTGAATTCAGTATCTTCAAGTAGCACAGTTGCATGAAAAAAGGAAATTTAAAAAACAGGACTAGAAATGGACCCACACACATACCAAAAAAAAAAAAAAAAAATAGGGCCTGGGAGATAAAATAAATGAAAGTTGATTGAAGTCAAAAAAGAAATAAAAGACAAGAATAAGCGTGAATAAAAATTTAATACAGGACATTGAAGAAAAACAGGAAAACAACGAAGAGAATGAAATTCATTAAAAAAAGAAAAAGGAGTCAGAGAAATAGGCAAAGAAGACATAATATATGAATAACTGGAAATGAAACAACAAATATTTACCTATTGAAAGGGTTCATTCAATACCTGGGGAAACTGACTATAAAGAATCAATTCTAAGACTTATCCTAATAAAGCACTAGACTTCATAGACAGAGAAAACTCAGAGCCTCCAAGCAAATAACAAAACTAAAGAACTTACAAGAACAAAAGAATCATAATGCCACTAGACTCATTGAAAGCAAAAAAGTACCAAACCCAGATAGTTTCACAGGAAGATTGTACGAAATCTTTACAAACCATGTAGTTCTGATGCCACATATATTGTTTTTGAGATAGAAAATGAAGAAACACCCCAATTCTTTTAATGAAGTATAACACTGATACCTAAATCTGATATATATAGCACAAGAAAATGAAATTAGACCAATATTATTTAGGTATATTGTAGCAGGCAGTCTCTGTGATGATCCCTAATGATCACTGCCCCCCCACCTCGGTGTTTACACCCTTGTGTATGTAATCTTCTCCACTTGACTGGACTGGACCTAGTGACTCTCATCTAATAAACAATACAGTAAAGACATGGGATGTTCCTTTCCAGGATTAGGTTACAAAGACTGTGGGTTTCTATCTTATCTATTCTCTTTCTCTCAGAACCCTCAATTTGGAGGAAACAAACTTCCAGGTTGTAAGTAGCCCCATGGCAAGTCCAGGCAAGCCCAAGAAACTGATATCCCCAGCTAACAGTCAGTGAGGACCTGAGGCCTGCCAATAGCCACTTGAGTAAACTTCAAATCAATCTTCCCTCAGTTGGTTCCTGGGTATCTTGATTATAGCTTCATGAGAGACCCTAAGCCAGAGGCACCCAATCAAGCCACACACACACTCCTGATCCCTAGAAATAATAAATGTTTATGTGTTAAGCTGTAAGTTTTAAGGAGATTTATTACTCAACAATAGATAACAAATACAAATATCAAAGCAAAAATCCTAACTATTATCAAATAGATTTGAACACCATATTAAGAAAATCATACACTCTAAAAGGGGCTTATACTTTAACTGGTTAGAAATCAATTACTATAATTAATCATATTAATAGGTATAAAAAGAACCATTTATCTTCATAGATGCGGAAAAGTCCTTGGATGAAATTCAGTACCTCAAAACTCTTGAAAAACTAAAAACGGAAGGAAAATTCTTCAGCATGAATCTATATACAAATATAAACCTCAATCCTAAAGCTAGCATCTTACTTAAAGGGGATACAATAGAGGTATGTCCACAAAGGTCAGGAACAAAGCAAGGATGGCAAATCTCTCACTACTGTTTAATATTGTACTGTAGGTATTAACCATAACAATAAGAATAAAAAACTATCAGAGAAATAATAATTGGGACAAAGCAAAAGTATCTCTGTAGTACAATTAGAAAATTAAAGAATCAGGGGCGCCTGGGTGGCTCAGTCGGTTGGGTGACTGACTTCACTCAGGTCACGATCGCACAGATTGTGAGTTCGAGCCCCATGTCAGGCTCTTTACTGACAGCTTAGACCCTGGAGCCTGCTTCGGATTCTCTGTCTCCCTCTCTCTCTGCCCCTCTCACATTCTATCTCTCTCCTTCAAAAATAAGCATTAAAAAAAAAAAATAAAATTAAAGAATTGATAAAACCAAGTCAACAGAAAAATTCAGTTTGCAGCATATAAAATTAGCATAAAAATAACCTTCATCCAATAGACAAATAAGAAGTTAGATGACATAAAGGAAGAGAAAACTCAGTTTGCAACGGCAACAAGAGCAAAATACTTTGAAATATACTTACACTTAAATATTTTTAAAATCTATTAAGAAAACTATAAAACTCCCCTAAGAGACATAAAAATGGACTTAAATATTAAGACATCTCCTGTTCTTAGTATGTGTCTCAACATTATCAAGATGTCAGTTCTCTCTAAATTAGTTGATAAATTTAATGTTAGTCGAATAAAAATATCAACACCTGTTTTTATTCTGGAGGTAGACAATTGATAGGACATGTCCAACAGAAAAAATAAACATGCAAGAATAGCAAGGAAAATAATGAAAAAAAAAAAAAACAAAAAAAAAGCTATGAGCAGGGACCAGCCCTGTTATCAGACATTAAAACATATTAAAAATAATTAAACATACTTAAGAATATATAAAAATAGTACATGAATCCTGGTACATGAATAGTCAAACAGACCAATGGAACAGAACAAATCTATTATCAACAGATGCAACTACAAGTGGAAATCTAGTATATGATAATATCTAGTATATAGCATAAGATAAATCCAGTATATAATAAGTATATGATATGACAGTTATATCCACAGAAGGCCTTTTTAAAGAAATAGTATTGAGACAAATGGATAGCTATTTGGAAAAAAAGAGAAAATAAGATTCATTACTCACTCCATAAAAACAAACTAAAAAATGGATTAGATATATAAATATAAAACACAAAACTATACAAGTAATAGAAGAAAACGTGAGTGAATTCTTCTATAGCCTGAACATACAGAAAGGCTTTTTAAAAAGTACTAAATCCAAATGGAATAAAAAGATGGATAAACACGATGACAATAAAAACTTGCATGGCAAAAACAAACAACAAAACATAAGCAAAGTCAAAAGACACAAAGATAAGCTGGACAACTATATAAAAATATATCATCAAAAATAACAAATATCCTTAATATTAAAGAACTTAGGAATGCCTGGGTGGCTCAGCTGGTTAAGTGGCCAACTCTTGGTCTTGGCTCAAGTCATGATCTCACAGTTTGTGAGTTCAAGCCCCAGGTTGGGCTCTGTGCTGATGGTGTGGAGCCTGCTCAGGATTGTCTCTCCCTTTCTCTGTCCCTCCCCAGCTTGCTCTCTCAAAAATAAATAAGTAAACTTAAAAAAAAAAATAAAGAACTTATAAAATTAAGGGAGAAAAAGCCAAATATCCTGTAGAGCAATAAGCAAAACATGAATAATTCACAAAAAAGATATAAAAATGGTTCTTAACCATATGAAAATGTGACCAATTTAAGAGAATTATGCACGTTAAAACTATGCTGAAATACTACCCTCACCCATTAGACTAACAAAAATTCAAAAGCTGTTTAACAGCAGCCTTTGCTGGCAAGGCTAAGTCAAACAGACTATAGAAAATGTAAGGATGGTCTATTCCCTATGGAAGTGAATTTGGCAATATCTAATGAAACTAAACATTCATTTAACCTTTGATTCAGCAGTACTTCTAGAATCTATCCTTAAGATATAACATTAATAACACCTAAAAAATACACACAGTTATTCATTACAACAGAGTACATATTAAAAACATAAAATTCAATCAAGAAGGACAGGAAGAAAAAAAAACACTGAAAACTGAAAACAAAAACTAAATGAACTAACATTTCAAATGAATAACATAACCACACTGAAGAAGGAAAAACATCAGGGAACTAATTTAAGTAACTTCTGAACACAGTGCAGTGCTTTATGTATCTGTGTATCTGTAGTCTAGGGAAAAAAAACAAACACAAAGAGGCAAATCTTGAACTCTTTTAGGTAGTTTCACTTTTCATAGTGGTATAGACACAACAATTCTAAAACTACCTCATATAATAAGATCAAGCAAATGAATAAATATGGTGATGTTACTGGGAGCCAGGGGACCAGTGGTGCAGGAGATACAATATGGAATGGGAGAAGACCAAACTTTGTGAGAACAGACTACACTGGGAGATATCAAGGATAAACTCATGATCTCTAATAAATAAATGGATTAATTAACGTATGTCCTAGCTTTGTTTGCTAAAAAAGTCCACAAACAAAGATGCCAGTAGCAATGAGAACACCAGGCATCTAGATCTTGGTTTTTAAAAATTCTATTCCCTACTTTAAAGAACCAGTGCTGGGACGCTGGGTGGCTCAGTCGGTGATCTCGCAGTCCGTGAGTTCGAGCCCTATATCGGGCTCTGTGCTGAACTCAGAGCCTGCAGCCTGCTTTGGATTCTGTGTCTCCCTCTCTCTCTGCCCCTCCCCTGCTCGCTCGCTCTCTCTCTCTCTCTCTCTCTCTCAGAAATAAACACACACACACAAAAGTACCAATGCTAAAAGTAAGGAAAGAAGGAAGGAGGGGAAAGGAGGGGAGGGAAAGAGGAAGGGAGAAAAGTACTCCTATGAGACATGCCTGAATCTAGGGTCAGGTAGAGGAAGATATAAGATGCCTGTACTCAGAAAGTTAAGGAAGTACTCAAACCAATGAATGAATGAATGAATGAATGAATGATGGAGCACATCAAAAGGATATGTGAGCCAGCTTAAAAAGCTCCCCGCTGGCCAAATCCGGGACAATTTAAGCATCAAAACAATCAAGGACACTAATGAATCATAAACTGCTGAAAATGAGGAAATCTATTATCCCATACTGATGATAAATATACACACACAGACACACAACACACATGTAGAGAATGGGATAAAGGAGAGCTTTTCTTTAGAGTCATGACAACTGATATATACCAAGGGAGTGACAGGGTCAGAAAAATACAAATTAGCAACCATCATAGTAAAGATGGCTTGGGAAAGAGTAATCAGAGAACGCTAAATCTAGTGGAGAAAGTCTGGTGAAAAACACAGTATTAGACTTGTCTTAAAGCATCCCTCAAGGATTACTTATTAGTTTGCAAGGCAGGAAAGAGCCATCTATAGTGGAGAAACCAAACACTTTGGACAGTATGATCAAAGTCAGCATCACTAATGATGGGCAGAAAAACCACTTGTATGCATCTAGATGTGATACCCTGAGAATACAACATCACTTTTGCAGAGATAGTATCCAGGGACACATAACCTGAATCAAATGATGAGAAAATATCAGAAATCCTCAAGATGAAAAAACAATCTATTAAAACAAGAAGCAAAACCTGGCCTGTTTTTTTTAAAATGTCAATGTCGGGGTAAAGGGAAGATGGCGGCGTAGGAGGACGCTGGGCTCACCGCGCGTCCTGCTGATCACTTAGATTCCACCTACACCTGCCTAAATAACCCAGACAACCGCCAGAGGATTAGCAGAACGGAGTCGCCAGACCCAAGCGCAGACGAGAGGCCCACGGAAGAGGGTAGGAAGGGCGGCGAGGCGGTGCGCGCTCCACGGACTGGCGGGAGGGAGCCGGGGCGGAGGGGCGGCTCGCCGGCCAAGCAGAGCCCCCGAGTCTGGCTTGCAAAAGTGGAAGGGCCTGACGGACTGTGTTCCCACAACAAGCGCAACTTAGCGTCTGGGAGGTCATAAGTTAACAGCTCTGCTCGGAGAGCGGGAAGGCTGGAGGACAAAGGGAGGGAGAGCTGCTGAGCCCCCTGACAACAGAGCTCAGTTTGGTGGGGAACAAAGGCGCTCACCAGCACCATCTCCCCCGCCCATCCCCCAGCCAAAATCCCAAAGAGAACCAGTTCCTGCCAGGGAACTTGCTCACTCCGAGAAAACACCCAACTCTGTGCTTCTGCGGAGCCAAACCTCCAGCAGCAGATCTGACTCCCTCCTGCTGCCACAGGGCCCCTCCTGAAGTGGATCACCTAAGGAGAAGCGAGCTAAGCCTGCCCCTCCTGCCCCCGTGCACCTTGCCTACCCACCCCAGCTAATACGCCAGATCCCCAGCATCACAAGCCTGGCAGTGTGCAAGTAGCCCAGACGGGCCACGCCACCCCACAGTGAATCCCGCCCCTAGGAGAGGGGAAGAGAAGGCACACACCAGTCTGACTGTGGCCCCAGCGGTGGGCTGGGGGCAGACATCAGGTCTCACTGCGGCCCCGCCCACCAACTCCAGTTATACACCACAGCACAGGGGAAGTGCCCTGCAGGTCCTCACCACACCAGGGACTATCCAAAATGACCAAACAGAAGAATTCCCCTCAGAAGATGCTCCAGGAAATAACAACAGCTAATGAACTGATCAAAAAGGACTTAAATAATATAACAGAAAGTGAATTTAGAATAATAGTCATAAAACTAATCGCTGGGCTTGAAAACAGTATACAGGACAGCAGAGAATCTCTTGCTACAGAGATCAAGGGACTAAGGAACAGTCACGAGGAGCTGAAAAGCGCTTTAAACGAAATGCAAAACAAAATGGAAACAACGACAGCTCGGATTGAAGAGGCAGAGGAGAGAATAGGTGAACTAGAAGATAAAGTTATGGAAAAAGAGGAAGCTGAGAGAGATAAAAAAATCCAGGAGTATGAGGGGAAAATTAGAGAACTAAGTGATACACTAAAAAGAAATAATATACGCATAATTGGTATCCCAGAGGAGGAAGAGAGAGGGAAAGGTGCTGAAGGGGTACTTGAAGAAATTATAGCTGAGAACTTCCCTGAACTGGGGAAGGAAAAAGGCATTGAAATCCAAGAGGCACAGAGAACTCCCTTCAGACGTAACTTGAATCGATCTTCTGCACGACATATCATAGTGAAACTGGCAAAATACAAGGATAAAGAGAAAATTCTGAAAGCAGCAAGGGATAAACGTGCCCTCACATATAAAGGGAGACCTATAAGACTCGTGACTGATCTCTCTTTTGAAACTTGGCAGGCCAGAAAGAATTGGCATGAGATCTTCAGTGTGCTAAACAGAAAAAATATGCAGGCGAGAATCCTTTATCCAGCAAGTCTGTCATTTAGAATAGAAGGAGAGATAAAGGTCTTCCCAAACAAACAAAAACTGAAGGAATTTGTCACCACTAAACCAGCCCTACAAGAGATCCTAAGGGGGACCCTGTGAGACAAAGTCCCAGAGACATCACTACAAGCATAAAACATACAGACATCACAATGACTCTAAACCCGTATCTTTCTATAATAACACTGAATGTAAATGGATTAAATGCACCAACCAAAAGACATAGGGTATCAGAATGGATAAAAAAACAAGACCCATCTATTTGCTGTCTACAAGAGACTCATTTTAGACCTGAGGACACCTTTAGATTGAGAGTGAGGGGATGGAGAACTATTTATCATGCTATTGGAAGCCAAAAGAAAGCTGGAGTAGCCATACTTATATCAGACAAACTAGACTTTAAACTAAAGGCTGTAACAAGATGTGAAGAAGAGCATTATATAATAATTACAGGGTCTATCCATCAGGAAGAGCTAACAATTATAAATGTCTATGCACCAAATACCGGAGCCCCCAAATATATAAAACAATTACTCATAAATATAAGCAACCTTATTGATAAGAATGTGGCAATTGCAGGGGACTTTAACACCCCACTTACAGAAATGGATAGATCATCTAGACACACGGTCAATAAAGAAACAAGGGCCCTGAATGATACACTGGATCAGATGGACTTGACAGATATATTTAGAACTCTGCATCCCAAAGCAACAGAATATACTTTCTTCTCGAGTGCACATGGAACATTCTCCAAGATAGATCATATACTGGGTCACAAAACAGCCCTTCATAAGTTTACAAGAATTGAAATTATACCATGCATACTTTCAGACCACAATGCTATGAGCTTGAAATCAACCACAGGAGAAAGTCTGGAAAACCTCCAAAAGCATGGAGGTTAAAGAACACCCTACTAACGAATGAGTGGGTCAACCAGGCAATTAGAGAAGAAATTAAAAAATATATGGAAACAAACGAAAATGAAAATACAACAATCCAAACGCTTTGGGACACAGCAAAGGCAGTCCTGAGAGGAAAATACATTGCCATCCAGGCCTATCTCAAGAAACAAGAAAAATCCCAAATACAAAATCTAACAGCACACCTAAAGGAAATAGAAGCAGAACAGCAAAGGCAGCCTAAACCCAGCAGAAGAAGAGAAATAATAAAGATCAGAGCAGAAATAAACAATATAGAGTCTAAAAAAACTGTAGAGCAGATCAACGAAACCAAGAGTTGGTTTTTTGAAAAAATAAACAAAATTGACAAACCTCTAGCCAGGCTTCTCAAAAAGAAAAGGGAGATGACCCAAACAGATAAAATCATGAATGAAAATGGAATTATTACAACCAATCCCTCAGAGATACAAACAATTATCAGGGAATACTATGAAAAATTATATGCCAACAAATTGGACAACCTGGAAGAAATGGACAAATTCCTGAACACCCACACTCTTCCAAAACTCAATCAGGAGGAAATAGAAAGCTTGAACAGACCCATAACCAGCGAAGAAATTGAATCGGTTATCAAAAATCTCCCAACAAATAAGAGTCCAGGACCAGATGGCTTCCCAGGGGAGTTCTACCAGATGTTTAAAGCAGAGATAATACCTATCCTTCTCAAGCTATTCCAAGAAATAGAAGGGGAAGGAAAACTTCCAGACTCATTCTATGAAGCCAATATTACTTTGATTCCTAAACCAGACAGAGACCCTGTAAAAAAAGAGAACTACAGGCCAATATCCCTGATGAATATGGATGCAAAAATTCTCAATAAGATACTAGCAAATCGAATTCAACGGCATATAAAAAGAATTATTCACCATGACCAGTGGGATTCATTCCTGGGACGCAGGGCTGGTTCAACATTCGCAAATCAATCAACGTGATACATCACATTAACAAAAAAAAAAGAGAAGAACCATATGATCCTGTCAATTGATGCAGAAAAGGCCTTTGACAAAATCCAGCACCCTTTCTTAATAAAAACCCTTGAGAAAGTCAGGATAGAAGGAACATACTTACACATCATAAAAGCCATTTATGAAAAGCCCACAACTAACATCATCCTCAATGGGGAAAAACTGAGAGCTTTTTCCCTGAGATCAGGAACACGACAAGGATGCCCACTCTCACCGCTGTTGTTTAACATAGTGCTGGAAGTTCTAGCATCAGCAATCAGACAACAAAAGGAAATCAAAGGCATCAAAATTGGCAAAGATGAAGTCAAGCTTTCGCTTTTTGCAGATGACATGATATTATACATGGAAAATTTGATAGACTCCACCAAAACTCTGCTAGAACTGATACATGAATTCAGCAAAGTTGCAGGATACAAAATCAATGTACAGAAATCAGTTGCATTCTTATACACTAACAATGAAGCAACAGAAAGACAAATAAAGAAACTGATCCCATTCACAATTGCACCAAGAAGCATAAAATACCTAGGAATAAATCTAACCAAAGATGTAAAGGATCTGTATGCTGAAAACTATAGAAAGCTTATGAAGGAAATTGAAGAAGATTTAAAGAAATGGAAAGACATTCCCTGCTCATGGATTGGAAGAATAAATATTGTCAAAATGTCAATACTACCCAAAGCTATCTACACATTCAATGCAATCCCAATCAAAACTGCACCAGCATTCTTCTCGAAACTAGAACAAGCAATCCTAAAATTTATATGGAACCACAAAAGGCCCCGAGCAGCCAAAGGAATTTTGAAGAAGAAGACCAAAGCAGGAGGCATCACAATCCCAGACTTTAGCCTCTACTACAAAGCTGTCATCATCAAGACAGCATGGTATTGGCACAAAAACAGACACATAGACCAATGGAATCGAATAGAAACCCCAGAACGAGACCCACAAACGTATGGCCAACTCATCTTTGACAAAGCAGGAAAGAATATCCAATGGAAAAAAGACAGGCTCTTTCACAAATGGTGCTGGGAGAACTGGACAGCAACACGCAGAAGGTTGAAACTAGACCACTTTCTCACACCATTCACAAAAATAAACTCAAAATGGATAAAGGACCTGAATGTGAGACAGGAAACCATCAAAACCTTAGAGGAGAAAGCAGGAAAAGACCTCTCTGACCTCAGCCGTAGCAATCTCTTACTCGACACATCCCCAAAGGCAAGGGAATTAAAAGCAAAAGTGAATTACTGGGACCTTATGAAGATAAAAAGCTTCTGCACAGCAAAGGAAACAACCAACAAAACTAAAAGGCAACCAACGGAATGGGAAAAGATATTTGCAAATGACATATCGGACAAAGGGCTAGTATCCAAAATCTATAAAGAGCTCACCAAACTCCACACCCGAAAAACAAATAACCCAGTGAAGAAATGGGCAGAAAACATGAATAGACACTTCTATAAAGAAGACATCTGGATGGCCAACAGGCACATGAAAAGATGTTCAACGTCGCTCCTTATCAGGGAAATACAAATCAAAACCACACTTAGATATCACCTCACGCCAGTCAGAGTGGCCAAAATGAACAAATCAGGAGACTATAGATGCTGGAGAGGATGTGGAGAAACGGGAACCCTCTTGCACTGTTGGTGGGAATGCAAATTGGTGCAGCCGCTCTGGAAAGCAGTGTGGAGGTTCCTCAGAAAATTAAAAATAGACCTACCCTATGACCCAGCAATAGCACTGCTAGGAATTTATCCAAGGGATACAGGAGTACTGATGCATAGGGGCACTTGTACCCCAATGTTTATAGCAGCACTCTCAACAATAGCCAAATTATGGAAAGAACCTAAATGTCCATCAACTGATGAGGATAAAGAAATTGTGGTTTATATACACAATGGAATACTACATGGCAATGAGAAAGAATGAAATATGGCCTTTTGTAGCAACGTGGATGGAACTGGAGAGTGTGATGCTAAGTGAAATAAGCCATACAGAGAAAGACAGATACCATATGGTTTCACTCTTATGTGGATCCTGAGAAACTTAACAGAAACCCATGGGGGAGGGGAAGGAAAAAAAAAAAAAAGAGGTTAGAGTGGAAGAGAGCCAAAGCATAAGAGACTGTTAAAAACTGAGAACAAACTGAGGGTTGATGGGGGGTGGGAGGGAGGGGAGGGTGGGTGATGGTTATTGAGGAGGGCACCTTTTGGGATGAGCACTGGGTGTTGTATGGAAACCAATTTGACAATAAATTTCATATATTAAAATAAATAAATAAATAAATAAATAAATAAATAAATAAATAAATAAATAAAATGTCAATGTCATGAAAGACAATGGCACGCTACAGAACACTTCCAGATTAAAGGAAAGTGATGAGATCTTGACAACTAGCTGCAGTACATGAACCTGCAATGGAGGAAAACAATGCTACACTGGACATTATTGTCAGATTGACAAAATCGGTGTATAGATAGTATATTAGATAAAAGTATTGCATCAAGGTTAAATTTCCTGCCTTTGACAACAGTACTGTTGTTATGTAAGACTGTATTCTTGTTCTTAACAATATATATAGTTATGTGTGTGTCTCTGTGTGTGAATGTGTGTAAAGGATTAAAAGGGCAAGATATTTGTAACCTACTCTCAAATTTCTCAGGAATAATATGCACACATACATATATATATAAACATACATACTCATATAGGAGAGATAGAAAATAAAAACAAAACATTAAGATGTCAAAAATTGGTAAATCTAGTGAATGATATAGGAAAATTCTTGGTATCATTACTGAACTTTTTCTGTAAGTTTGTAATTATTTCCAAACCAGAAAAAAACAAACAACAAAAAACCCAATTCTAGTTTCTGTCTTGCACCAAATTCAATAACAAAAATTAAATATTAGACATGTCATTAAAATATTTACATGCTTACTTGATAAAAATTGATGCTAAAAGCCAAGCAGTTGGACTTTGTCATTTTCTCTTTTCTAGGGTAGTTTTGAGGGATCTTTTCTTTTCTCTTTCTCCTTTCCACCCTTTTTTGAATGAGGTGGAATAAGACAGAAAGTAGAATAAAGAAATGAGTGTTCTAAGTACCTCCTAAAACACATTCTGGAATCTTGAGCTTAAAACCAATCTAAGAAACCATATTATAATTACACTTAAAATAATGTTTGTATAAGTGAAACTTTATCAGTTTGTCACATATAGGAACTATCATTATTAAAGTTTTCTAAAAAGTATCTAAACAAATGTTTAAAAACTAAAAAGTTTACAAAGGTAACTAAGAATAACAAGGTTACCAATTTTCATTGGTCCTCAAAGAGGTGAAAGGTGAGAACTATATTCTCTATTCCAAGCCGATAAGTTGTAGGCAGAATGATCCCACAAAGATGTCCATGCCCTAATCCCTGGAACCGGTGCATGTGTACTTTACACAAGAAAAGAGACTTTGCAGATGTAATTAAGATTACATACATTAAAAGAGGGAGGTTATCTGAATGGGCTCTTAATTTAACCACATGAACTCTTAAAAGCAGAGAACTTTCTCCAACTGGAGTAAGGTAAATGAGAAAAATTCAAAGTATGAGAGAAACTCAACCCTCCACTGCTGCAGGGAGCCACATGGAAAACATGAGAAGGAATGCAGAATGCAGACATCCTTTAGGAGTAAAGACCAGTCCCTGGCTGATAGTCAGCAAGGAAAACGGGGACATGGGTCCTACAAGTGCACAGAACTGAAATCTGCCAGTTGTGATCAGGATGAGCCTGGAAGTGGATTCTCCCAGAGTCTCCAGTCTAGCCAACATCCTGATTTGGGCCTTGTGTGACCAGCTTTACAGAAACCAGTTGAGCCTAGCTGGACTTCAGGCTTCTACATTTGTGAGATGACAAACCGATGCTGTTTTAAGCCACTAAATCAGTAGTAATTTGTTATGGCTGCAATAGAAAACTAATAACACAAATAAGTATTTTCTTAATTTATATTGCAATGTAAATATTTTAATTAGTCAAGACAGATTAAAAAATTAGAAGCAAATCATTTTATCACAGTTCTAGCTTTTTATTCCCTACATCAATTTTGTAACTAAAAAAGAAACAATCTCTGAATGACCAGATTCCAAGCACTGAGGAATGCCAATGTTTAATTCATAATGCTTTGCTTTTAAAAATGTTTTTAAGGGGTACCTGGGTGGCTCAGTTGGTTAAATGTCTGACTTTTGATTTTGGCTCATGTCATGATATCATGGTTCGTGAGATCAAGCCCCACATCAGGTTCTGCGCTGATAGTGCAGAACCTGCTTAGGATTCTCTCTCCTCCCTCATTGCCCTCCCCCCTCAAAGTAAATAAATGAACATTTTTTAAAATGCTTTTTAAAAGCCATTTTTTCTAAGAATGTTTTATATGAAAATTATGATTCAGTTGAGTGCAATTTAATATAAGGGTCTACATATGCCAAGTAGACCTGAATGTTTCTGAACTATTCTGAAATATTAATTTGTTATAAGTATCAGCAACGGGTGCTTAGAGGGTTGGGAGCAGAGGGCAGGATAATGCTAGAATGCTGCATGAGATAATTTCTTTGGAGTATTCACATCCAGTGTATCTCTCATCTTCTGAAATATTTCCCATGGTAATAACAGCAACAGGGACGAAAATCTTAGTTGAGTGAATTCTAGGCAATTCTCCAAGGTAAGAAAGTTAAACAAGCTAAACATATAACCCTAAGGAAGGAATTTATCTTTTAAAAGAATGCTATGAAAGCTTTTGGTGTTCTTTTGGAACACATAGATATTTTTAGAATAATAATTAAAGCAATCTGTCATACAGAATAACTGACAAGGGTCTGATAAAGTTGGGAGGAAAATCAGCTATACACTTATACTGACTTACGGCTTCCTTGTAACTGTGGCCAGTAAGGTAATTCAGTATGCAATACTCTCTATTAGCCTCTAACCTTTAAGAACTTTTGTTCTCGGTGTGTAGGTTAAAAGGGGCTGAACAGCTGAAGACAATGCTTTTCAAAATTCTATTGTGAAGGATCAGTTTCTACCATTTGTTTTTTAACTCCTTGTCAGCTGTGAATCAACAATTTTGTAAAATGAGGTAAAGCTACATTACTAGAAAAATGAAACAAAATCCTAAGCCATACAAGTTTCTTGGGTGCTAAACATGTTTAATGAATGACTCAAGTGAATGCAATTTGATATGAGGGCCTGTATATACCAAGTAGTTGATCCACAAATGAACATGTCTTCATTGGCAAGGTGAATGTAGCAGGTATATTACTAGATTTATCTGATGAGGGCAAGACCCCAGGACACAGAACACTTCCTTCATTTAGGGGACAGCAAACAAGGCGAACTAGCAGTACTAAAGGACGAAGTAGTCTGTGATTGTTTTCCCTGTGATTTTGCCTTTTGTCCTAAACCCTAACTACACCCAAACACAGATCAGGAATGACTATGAAGGATAATGCAAAAGTCTAAAAAATGCTTAAAGATGAACACCAGGCTCTACATGAAAGAGTGCACTATTTCCAGAGGACATCTATAAAGTTTAATTTGTACTTACTTTTACGTAAAGGCTTTTTAAGTATAATAATGCACATTCACATATAGCTTAGAATTCCTTAAATGTATTATATATTTAAACATGTACTTTTAAATATGTTACATATATTATATAATTACATATTTGAATTATGTATTACACAAATACCTGTATTTAAGGATAAAGTGAGAAAAGTATTTAATCCTTTCACACATAGAACATTTTAAATTAATCTCACGTTGTCCTTTATAAAGCCAAGACCCTTCCTCCTACAGAATCAAATGTAGTATCCTAATGCAATCTGCACTGATGACAGCAGAGGGCACTGTCATACGAAATGGCCATTTTTCACAGTACACACGATTCCTCCCCAAACAACTGCTAGTTTTCAAAGAGGCTAAGATCTTTATAAATTAATTGTCTTATACACCAAAACTATTTTAATATATATATTTATGTGAATACAAAGTGATCTATTTCAACTGATAAATTGGAACCTGAGTCATGAATTATAAAAAAGAATAAAAACTAAATAATTTAATACTTTACATAAATAAACTTACTCTTTCCTAATACTATTTCTATTACTATACGATGCCATTTATACTAAGTTCAAGAAGAAAATAAAATAGAACATATAAGCTACAGAAGAGTTAATTTCCTTAGGAAATAAGGAAGGTATGAAGTAATTTGATTAAAAAAGAGAAAATAATTATAATAAATATAAATAAAATATATATTTATTTATATTTTTATATATTTATATATTATATATTATTGATTTATTTATATATTAATTATATATTTATTTATTTATTTTTATTTATTTATATAAATATATAAATAAAACTTAGGGTAACTGTTGCCCCTACATGGAAATGAGGGGGCTGTAACTTAGAAGGGGCATGCAGGAGAGTTCAGGAGTGCTGACAATGTTCCCATTCTTGACCTATATCATGGTTACATAGTTTTCCATTTTATAATAAGTCATTAAACTCAATATTATGTTTTATATAAACAAACTCAAAATATGTGAAGGCCTTACCAAAATTACATCAGTAGTCAGAAGAAATATACAACACAGGTAATGATAAAGTGAACAGCATACCTGTAGAAATATATACTTCAAAAACAGGGGTTCTAAACCAAGGATCCATGGATGAGATTTTATGCAAAATTTCCTCAAAGATAGGGTTCCTGGCTTTCATTACATTCTCAAAAAACTAGAAGAACAATGTGCAATGTGTAAATATCATCTGGGTATGAATACATATCCAGTTATTTTATAAGCAATTAAGTTCTGAAACTATTCAAATGACACAGAATAAAATATATCTAATGTAGGAGAATTTCTGGTTAAAGAAACAATTTTCTTCATTCATGAAGTTAAAAATTCAGATGTGCTTAAACGCATAATAATTTGTGAAGTTATGATACGTAGAAGCAAAATGCATGACAACAATAGCGTGAGGACAGGAGAAGGAAATAGGAGTATATTAGTATTCTAGTATTTGATGTAAGGTAGCATAATACTATTTGAAGGTGGACTGTAAGTTCAAAATGCATCATATTAACTCTAAGCCAACCAGTAAAAAAAATGTATATATGTATGCATATGTATTTGTGTGCATATACAAAAAAAGAGAAAATATTTTTCAGTATTTTAGAAATATATATATTCCTATATATGACAGACACTACAATTCAAGAAATTCATGTCTTGGTTTTCTGTTTCATTTTTCTAATAATATATTTTACTAGGTATTTATATTTATATATATTTGTATACGTATATGTTTATATATAGGCATATCTTATTTTATTATGTTTTAACTGCACCTTGCAGATACTGTGACCTTTACAATTTGAAGCTTTATAGCAAACTTGCTATCCAGCAAGTCTATCAGCTCTGTTTTTCCAACAGCTTTGCTGACTTTACATCTCTGTGTTGCATTCTGGTAATTCTTGCAGTATTTCAACTTTTTATTCATTACTGTATTTGTTATGGCAATCTGTGATCAGTGATTTATGTTGCTACTGTAATTATTTTGGGGTGCCACGAATCATGCCCATATAAGACCGCAAACTAATTGATAAATACTATGTGATCTGACTACCCACGGGCCATTCCCCCAACTCTCTCCATCTCTTTGGGCCTCCCCATTCCCAGAGAGACAATTGCTAATTAATAATCCTGCAATGGCCTCTAAGTGTTCAAGTGAAAAGAAAGAGTCTCATGTCTTTCATTTTATATCAAAAGTTAGAATGCTTAGTAAGAAAGGCATATCAAAATCTGAGATAAGATGACAGCCTTTTACAGCAGTTAGCCAAGTTATGAATGCAAAGGAAAAGTTCTGCAAGGAAATTAAAAGTGCTACTTACTGAAAACACAAAGATAAGAAAGCAAAACAGCCTTATTGTTGATATAGACAAAGGGTTTTTTTTTTTTTAATTTTTAATTTTATTTGAGAGTGAGCCCAAGCAGGGGAGAGGGGCAGAAGGTGAGGGGACAGAGGGAGAGAGAGGCAAAGAGAGAGAGAGAGAGAGGAAAGAGAGAGAGAGGAAAGAGAGAAAGGAAAGAGAGAGAGAGAGAGAGAGAATCTCAAGCAGGCTCCACACTCAGCACAGAGCCTGACACAGGGCTCGATCCCACAACCCTGGGATCATGACCTGAGCTGACATCAAGAGTCCAACGCTCAACCAACTGAGCGACCCAGGCACCCCAAGATAGATAAAGCTTTAGTAGTCAAGATAAAGATCAAACCAAACACAACACTCCCTTAATCCAAAGCCTAACCCAGAGCAAGGCCCTAACTCTCTTCAATTCTAAGAGGTTTGACAGAAGGGAGAAAGCTACAGAGGAAAAGTCTGAAACTAGCAGCAATTGGTTCATGAGGTTTAAGGAAAAGCCATCTCCATAGCATACAAATGTAAGATGAAACATCAAGAGCTGATGTAAAAACTGAAGCAAGTTAGAAGATCTAGCTAAGATAATTAATGGAGGTGGCTACATTAAAACAATTTTCAATGTAGACGAAACAGCCTTTTATTGGAAGAAGATGCCATATAGGGCTTTCGAACCTAAAGAGCTTCAGAACTTCAAAGCTTCGAAGGACAGGCTGACTCACTTGTTAGGGGTTAATGGAGCTGGTGACTCTAATCTGAAGCCAATGCTCATTTACCACACCAAAAATCCTAGGGCCCTTAAGAATTATGCTAAATCTACTCTGCCTGTGCTCTATGAATGGAGTAACAAAGCTTGGCTGATGGCACATCTATTTACACCACAGTTTAATGAATATTTTAAAACCCACTGTTGAGACCTACTTCTCAGGAAAGAAGATCCCTCTCAAAACATTACTGCTCAGGGGCGCCTGGGTGGCGCAGTCGGTTAAGCGTCCGACATCAGCCAGGTCACGATCTCGCTGTCCGTGAGTTCGAGCCCCGTGTCAGGCTCTGGGCTGATGGCTCGGAGCCTGGAGCCTGTTTCTGATTCTGTGTCTCCCTCTCTCTCTGCCCCTCCCCCGTTCATGCTCTGTCTCTCTCTGTCCCAAAAATAAATAAAAAATGTTGAAAAAAAAAAATTTTTAAAAAATTAAAAAAAAAAAACATTACTGCTCATTGACAAATACAGCCGGTCATCCAAGAACTCTGATGGAAACTATGGGATTAATGATTTCATGCCTACTAACACAACATCAATTCTGCCGCCTATGGATCAAGAAGTCATTTTGACTTTCAAGTCTTATTATTTAAGAAATACATTTCATACATAAATCTAATGCTGCCATAGACAGTGATTCTTCTGATAGAGCGTGGCAGAGTAAATTGAAAACCTGGAAAGCATTCACCATTCTACATGCCATAAAGAACATTAATGATTCATGGGAAGAGGTCAAAATGCCAACATTAACAGGCTTTTGGAAGACATTAATTCCAAACTTCATGGATGATTTCAGTGGACGAAGTCACTGCAGATGTGGTGCAAACACCAAGAAGACTAGAATTAGAAGTGAAGCCTAAAGATGAATTGCTGCAACTCATGATAAAAAAAACTTGAACAGATGAGGAGCTGATTCTTACAGATGAGCAGAGAAAGTGGTTTCTTGAGATTGAACCTATTCCTGGTGAAGATGCTTTGAAGACTGCTGAAATGGTATAGTGATTATTAGAGATAAAATAGGAATATAAAAAATAATCTAGAATGAGGCAGAAAAGTAAGAAAGACGGGACAAACAGAAAACAAACACCAAGATGATAGATTTAAACCCAATTATATCAATAACAATGAATATATATGGTGTAAACACTCCAATTAAAAGAGATTGTCAGACTGGATAAAAAAAAAAAACACTCAAATATATAATGTCTACTAACTACATATAGCATAGGTTAAAACGAAAGGAAACTGGGGGGTACGCCTGGGTGGCTCAGTGGGTTAAATGTCTTGAATTCTGCTCAGGTCATGATCTCACAGTCCATGAGGTTGAGTCCTGTGTCAGGCTCTGTGTTGACAGCTCAGAGCCTAGAGCCTGCTTCAAATTGTGTTTCCCTTTCTTTCTGCCCCTCCCCTACTTGTGTGCACACTCTCTCTCTTAAAAATAAACATAAAAGGGGCGCCTGGGTGGCGCAGTCGGTTAAGCGTCCGACTTCAGCCAGGTCACGATCTCGCGGTCCCTGAGTTCGAGCCCCGCGTCGGGCTCTGGGCTGATGGCTCAGAGCCTGGAGCCTGTTTCCGATTCTGTGTCTCCCTCTCTCTCTGCCCCTCCCCCGTTCATGCTCTGTCTCTCTCTGTCCCCCCCAAAAAAATAAATAAACGTTGAAAAAAAAATTTTTTTTTAAAAAAACATAAAATAAATAAATAAATAAATAAATAAATAAATACAATACAATACAATACAATACAATACAATACAATACAATACAATACAGGAAAGCCTGGGTGGCTCAGTTGGTTAAGTATCAGACTCTTGGTTTCAGCTCAGGTTGTGATTTCACAGTTCATGGGTTTGAGTCCCACATCGGGCTCCACACTGGCAGTGCAAAGCCTGTTTTAAGATTCTGTCTCCCTCTCTCTCTACCCCCCCCCCACTTGTTCTCTATCTCTTTCTCTCAAAATAAATAAACATTTAAAAGTAAATGAACAGGGCCGCTTGGGTGGCTCAGTCAGTTAAGCATCCAACTTCGACTCAGGTCATGATCTCACGGTATGTGAGTTCGAGCCCCGCATTGGGCTCTGTACTAAGCCTGGAGGCTGCTTCGGATTCTATGTCTCCCTCTCTCTCTGCCCTTCCCCCACTCATGCTCTGTCTGTCTCTCAAAAATAAATAAATGCTAATAAATAAATAAATAGATAGATAAAATGAAACGACAGAAAAAGATATACCACAGAAATGTTAATCATAAGAAAGCTGGGATGACTATATTTACAAACAAAATAGATGCCTGATTAGATCCTGGACTTGAAAAAAGACATTAGTACGACAATTGAAAAACTTCGAATGAGGCCTATAGATGAGTTAAAAGTTTTGTAACAATATCAATTTCCTGGTTTAATAATTGTACTGTGGTTATGTATGATATTAACATCTGGAAAAACTGAGTCAAAGTTATATAGGAATTATCTATGTAAATTTTGCAACTTTTACATAAGTCTGTAATTATTACAAACTGAGAGTTAAAAATATTTTAAAAATTAAAAATCTCAGCTCTTTGAAAAACACTAATAACAAAATAAAAAGGCTGAAAGAATATTCACGATACATCTATTTGACAAAAATATGCTATATATTTGACTTATATAGACTTTTACCTATAATATATAGTAATAATAATACATAATATGCATAGAAAGCCATACTACTGAGCAACAAAATGAATAAACCACCAATAATATGGAATAACACAGGTGAATCTTGAAAACAAACTGTAGTGGGCGCCTGAGTGGCTCAGTTGGTTAAGTGTCAGACTCTTGGTTTTGGCTCAGTTCATGATCTCACGGTTTTGTGAGTTCAGGCTCCGTGTCGGGCTCTGCACTGGTAGCATGGAGCTTGCTTGGGATTCTCTGTCTCTCCTTCTCTCTCTGCCCCTCCCTGACTCATACTGTCTCTGTCTCTCTCAAAATAAATATATAAGCTTAAAAAAAAAAAAAAAGAAAAGAAAACGAGCTGTAGTATATCCATGCAATATAAAGCTTTTCAACATTAAAAAGGAATGATGTAGGGGCGCCTGGGTGGCTCAGTCGGTTAAGCGTCCGACTTCGGCTCAGGTCATGATCTCGCGGTTCGTGAGTTCAAGCCCTGCGTCGGGCTCTGTGCTGATGGCTCAGAGCCTGGAGCCTGTTTCGGATTCTGTGCCTCCCTCTCTCTCTGACCCTCCCCCGTTCATGCTCTGTCTCTGTCTCAAAAATAAAAGTTAAAAAAAAAAAATTAAAAAAAAAAGGAATGATGTAGTGATACATGATACATAACTGATAAATCTCACGATAATTATGCTGAATGAAGGAAGCCTGACACACACGCAAGCATACTAAATGAACCTATTTATATAAAATGCTAAAAATAAACCAAAAAAATCTAATTTAGAGTAAAAAGGTGATCAGTGTTTGCCTTGGACTAAGGTGCTAACTTACTGGGAAATGGTACATGCAAACACGTGGGGTTGGTAAAAATGTTCTATATCTGGATTGTAGAGATGGTTACACAGTATAGAATGGAAATTATGCCACAACAAAAGTGATTTAAAACTTCTTAAAATGAAGGCTAAAAAAGTCTTTGATTAAAAAATATACATCTTTAGGTATTTTTAATTATAGGTTTTTTCTTTTTGATGAGTATCTTTTATATTACCATGACTATTTTCATAGCATTTTAGTACAGTAAATAGATTATAAGATTTAGCTTATATACTTTAAGAATCTGAACTTTGAAAAAAAAATAAATAATTAAAAATATATTTTTTTTATTTTTTTAAAAAATCTGAACTTTAGGGGCACCTAGATGGCTCAGTCAGTTATGTTTCCAACTTCAGCTCAGGTCACGATCTCGTGCCCTGCGTCGGGCTCTGTGCTGACAGCTCGGAGCCTGGAGCCTGCTTCAGATTGTGTGTCTCCCTCAGTTCTGCCCATCCCCTGCTCACACTCTGTTTCTCTCACTCTTTCAAAAATAAATAAACATTTAAAAAAACTTAAAAAAAAAAAGGAATCTGAACTATGAAAACATGAAAATTTGTGGTTCAAAGAAACAGAACTGAAATAGAACAAAAGATCTGAATTAGTCACCTCAACTATTTTTCCTCTAGTCTACCACACCACGTGCCAGGGGACAATGCTTTTTCTTTAGTATCTGAAAGGGAAGTAAAAATTTTAAACAATGAAAGTCTCCTCTTAGTGTATGCTCCAACATTTTCCTTCCAGCATCAAGTGTATAATGAATAAGAAAAAAGGCGTAAGGCCAGGATTAGCCTTACGGCTGAAAAGCATCCCTAGTGAAAAGAGAATTAGTAAGTTTAAAACTATGCCAAAATATTCCTACACTGGCATTTCTATAAAAGTATAAGAGTAGTAAGGTAATCTTATCTATAATCTAATCAATATCATGTGTACATCAATGTGTACCTAGGTTAAGTTTATGCTAAACATCTACATATTAAATCATTTATAGATATTTAGCAGAGATTATTTGTATTTTATAAAGAAACTGAGACTTAGACAAACTAGTTATTTATTTAAAGTCAAATACAGTTGAACCTTGAACAATGTGAGGGTTAGGAGCATTTACTCCCCATGCAGTCAAAAATCTGTGTAGAACTTTAACTCCCCCAAAACTTAACTACTAATAGCCTACTGTTGACCAAAAGCCTTATCAATAACATAAGCAGTCAACTGACATATACTTTGAATGTTATATGTATGATATACTGTATTGTTATAATAAAGTAGGCCAGAGAATAGAAAATGCTACTAAGAAAATCATAAGGAAGAGAAAATACATTTACAATACTGTTCTGTATTTATTGAAAAAAAACCCTGTATAAGTGGACCCGTGCATCAAACTCAGGTTATTCAAGGGTCAACTATAGAAAAAAGTGGGAAACTGGGATTGAACCTAAGTCTATCTGACTCCAGTGCTCGGGCTCTTTACTGTTTTGCCATTTTATCCCCACTTATGCTTGCTATATAAGCTATATATACTGCCTTCCATATTTGTACAGATCAAAGAACACTATAATGGTTCTCCTTATAGCTCAGCTAGCAGGTCTTAGGAATAGTAACTAAGAACATAGTTTCAAGCACAAGTAAAGCATTAGATTCTATAGAACATCATTCCTATAAAATATAGCTATCCGATATTAAAAAATAATTCTGGAAACTGAGGGCTATTGGTCCCAAATAATTTTCTCTAATTTCATTCCCTAACCAGTCCAAAAGTTCCACAAAGTTACTACACATCACCAAAAGGAGAACCTCCCTCTACTGGTAAGAGGATTATTGGAAAAAGCAGTGTCTCTTTCTCCATTCTGTTTTCTCTTTTTTAGTGTTTTATTTTTCTCTGTATAATTCTTTTGAATCTTAAAGTTTCATACATTTCATTGACTTCCTTCCCTAGGAATTTTGCTAACATGGATTTCATTTGCTCAAAATCATTTGTTAACTTTTTGAAATGTATAGTAATAAAGTAATGATAGAGTTATTATTATACTAGATTGACTAAAATTATCTACTTTAATAATAGACAAAAGAAAATATTCACTAACTGATCATCTTGTTTAAGAATATATACAATATTTATATTCAAGCAAAATATAAATTTGAACATGTTGATTATATTTGTGGAGGGAGTAAAGCAATTTTCACCTTACCTGAAATCACATGCTGTAGTAAATTCTGCTCCTCCACCCAATGCCCAACCTTGAACCAGCGCAACACTTATTAAAGGGAGTCTGTTTATTGAAGGAAAAAGGAAAAATGGATGTTAATATTTTTCATTTCAATATTAATTTACAAATATTATTTTTGAAAAACTTGAACTACAGTAGAAACAAATTATTGAACTATGTTTGTAACACACCTCAAAGGATAGTGGAACCTTGAGCCTGTATATCATGACAAATAAAGCAGTCTAATTCTTAAGATATAATAATTCATACTAAATGCTATGTAAGTTTATCATACTACCTCCCTGAATCATTATATAGTTTAAGCTATTAACTATATTTTATACATATTACACATATATAATATGTAATATAAATAAAATTTATAAAGTATAATATATACTATACATGATATATATACTTTATATTTTTTGTACATTACTGTATTTTGTAACTATATATCATGACTTCCTTCCAAATGAATTTTTTAAATATAATATACAGTTTCTACAACTTCTCAGCAGCTGGCAATCAGGAGTAATTCAATGGGACCTTATCTTACTGCATTTGTATTGATGTCAAGTTTTAGATGGCAAAATTTAAGGCTATATCCAAAGGGAGGAAATGTGGTAGAGAAGACTGAGCTCCAAAACTGTATTATAAAGATTCTTAACAAAAGTCTTTTTATTACTCAGTGAAAAGATTAATATCTAATCCTATGGAAAGGAATGGGTCTGTGGTAAAAAGAAATCTCTTCACCTTTTCTCTTTGCAAAGAACCACTCCTGGAGGAATATATATTACAACATAAATCTAAAATGCCTTGAAAGAAAAAAAAAATTAAAAAAAAATAAATAAATAAAATGCCTTGAAAGTATGGAATATTCTGTAGGTTCTAACCAAAACACAAATCTGCAGGCCTAAAGTAATGGGAAATTTATTAACAGATTATGTTTCTAAATACAAAGGATTAAAAACACTTTTAAGATTTCTCTAAGAAAAATTCAAATCATAGCGAAGGGAAGGTGAAGTGGTACAAAAACTATGAAAAAACCAAATATAGACTGATGCCCCACTAGTAAATATGTTAAATAACATGAATTTCCTTATTTTTTATAATTTTTAAATTAGTTACCATTTGGAATACAGAAGTAGAAAGCTAATTAGCCAAAACGTCATAGTTTGTAACCCCAAATGCATAGTGATAAGCCAAGAAGAATTTTCTGCCTTTTCTTCTTCATCTAGATGCAAAGTGAATCCATTTTCCTCAGGAATCGCTAAAAGCCATCACCAATCCATAGGGCTTTTCCTCTCTCTTCTGGATATACACCACTTCACCATACGTTCTACTAATTTTGAATATGAGGTAATCTTTATGTGTCATCTCCTGAACAGTGTCCTTATTCTGCTCCAATATCAGTATTTAACTTTCCCATGGCTATGCCTAAATATAGCTAGTAATATAAGCTCCTCAGGAAAAGTGCTATGTCTTAAATTCTTTTTATCTCTCCCTTCTCTTATCTTTTAAGTAACTGTGCATACTTCACCAACATTTAATTAAATGGCTGTCCTTGATGGCACAAATAAATAGTTCATCATTAAAATAAATATAATTTAAAAATCAAGTATTTTTTAACTGGTGCAAAATAGAACAAATAAGAGCTATTTTTGTTTTTCTTTTTTAGAAATCATAAAGAAAGATACGTTACCTCATAAATCTTGTTAAGGTGTTCTGCATGAACATACATAAGGTCATTCCATCCTTTAAATAAGAATAAGCATAAACACATTATAATGCAAATGTATTATATATGAAATACTTAGCAACAAAGCCAAAAATATACC
Source organism: Prionailurus viverrinus (assembly GCF_022837055.1). Taxonomy (NCBI): domain Eukaryota; kingdom Metazoa; phylum Chordata; class Mammalia; order Carnivora; family Felidae; genus Prionailurus; species Prionailurus viverrinus. The sequence continues at coordinate 115,214,686 of NC_062565.1, forward strand.
CAACTTTTTTTTTTATGAGGTTTTCATTTAAAATTCTTTGATGCTGTTAGAAATGCAAATGATGTAGTATTTGATTTTGTTGACTTTCTAGGGCTCCTTGAGCTCTGCATGAGATATTAGCAAAGACTTGGACATGAGAGTCATATTACATACCCCAGAAGAGTGTGAAGTTCTACTCAAGGTAATTTGGGGGAAAGCAGTATAAGATATACCACCTGTTATCCCAAATTCTGATCTCCTAAGAATATATAAAAAACAAATTTCTGGGGCGCCTGGGTGGCTCAGTCGGTTGAGCGTCCAACTTCAGCTCAGGTCACGATCTCACGTCAGGCTCTGGGCTGATGGCTCAGAGCCTGGAGCCTGCTTCTGATTCTGTGTCTCCCTCTCTCTCTGCCCCTCCCCCATTCATGCTCTGTCTCTCTCTGTCTCAAAAATAAATAAACATTAAAAAAAAATTTAAAAAAAAAATTTCTTAAAAGTACAGTTGACCCTTGAACAACACAGGTTTGAATGGCATGGGTCCACTTATATGTGGATTTTTTATAGTCCAGTACTGTAAATATGTATTCTCTTATGATTTTATTTTTTTTACCCTAGAGAGAGACAGCATGCCCAAGCAGGGTGAGGTGGAAGGGGCAAAGGGAGAGAGAGACAGAATCTCAAGCACAATCCACATTCAATTCAAGCAGGCTCCACACTCAGCACGGAGCCCAACACAGGGCTCAATCTCACAACCCTAGGATCACAACCCTAGGATCGTGATCGTCGGATGCTCAACCAATTGAGCCACCACCCAGGTGCCCCATTATGATTTTCCTAATAACGCTTTTTTTCTGTAACTTACTTTATTGTAAGAATACAGTATATAATAACTATAACATAGAAAACATGTTAATCTACTGTTTGTTATTGGTAAAGCTTCCCATTCAACAATAAGCTATTAGAAGTTAAGTTATTGGAGTCAAATTATATGCAGATTATCAACTGCACAGAGGTTGATGGCCCTAACCTCTCAAAAGACTCCCCTCAAAAGTTTCTAATAGTCTTCTATTTGTGAAATGGCTTTTTCCTTATCCTTATGTTCCTGTCTCCATTAACACATGGTAGCTTGCTTTGACCAAATTCTGTATTTTGAAATCCTTTTAGTTTCTAGCAATATTTCCCACTCCTGATTCTCTTCCTATTTCTTCGATTTTTCCTTTTCAGTTTTCTTTTCTCATTCAGCTAATCCAGTAAATGCATGTATTCCCCAACATCAAATCCATGATTCTCTTTCTCTTCTTTATCTAATATTTCTTCCTTGAAAGTTTCATTTATCCCCAATGCTTCAGCTAAAATAAGATTTAGAAAGATTGAGTGATTTTTCTAATCACTTACCCAGAAAGTGTTGAAACCAGCATTCAAATCCAAGTCTTATAAAAATTACCAAAAGAGAGCTCTTTCCTCACATTTTTATGCAAATACAGATCATATACTACACAGAGCAGTATGAGTTGTAGAACACCATTAAAACATCATTACAGGGACGCCTGGGTGGCTCGGTGGGTTAAGCGTCCGACTTCAGCTCAGGTCGATCTCACGGCCCGTGAGTTCAAGCCCCGCATCAGGCTCCGGGCTAAGGTCCGTGAGTTCAAGCCTCGCATCAGGCTCCGGGCTAATGGCTCAGAGCCCAGAGCCTGCTTCCAGTTCTGTGTCTCCCTCTCTCTCTGCCCCTCCCCCGTTCATGCTCTGTCTCTCTCTGCCTCAAAAATAAATTAAACGTTAAAATAAAAAATAATAAATAAATAAATAAATAAATAAATAAATAAATAAATAAATAAAAATAAAACATCATTACCTATATACAGCCCAAACCTATAATTAAATGGCAATGATTAAATTTTTCCTTTTCCTTCCTCTCCCCCACACCTTTTTTTTTTTTTAACCTAGGAGATATGGGTGGAAGTTCCTAGGTTCCTTGAAAGATAATGGAAGATGATTAGGATTCCTTTTCTATCAGCGCAGTTCAAAAGCAAATGTTTTAATCATTACCATTTGTTGAAGCCTACTACATGCCAAAGCATTGCTGGGTACTTTATATATGTACCTCATATAAAATTCCTCATCATGAGATGCTAAGGGTCTTCCACTTAAAAGAATTCAAATTCTGCTGGTTTTAATGGGCTTTAGTGATTGCTAATCTTCTTGCCCTTCCTTTTCTTCCCCTCCATTACTTTACAATATTGCAACCTAATCTATAAGAAGAAAACTAAAACCTCTGACCCTTGGAAGCCTCTTAATATTATCCTGATTATTATGATGATAGCTATCATAATAACCAATGTAAAACATCAATGTCTCAGTGATAAATATCTGACACACATGTGGAATCTAGTGCACAATTCATAGAATACTTGCCTCTGGAGTCCCTAGTGCTTTCACAGCATTCAAATCAGATCCTGAGGAGAAAGTATTTTTTGCCCCACGGACAATGAGACCTTTCCCCTCTGTCCAACTTTCCAATTCAATCACTTTTTCCAGAAGTTGTAGAATCATAACTCCTGCCACAGAGAAGAAGACAAATCAAAGTACATAAGATACCAAAAAAACAGAAATAATTTAAAGCCATCAGGCATCAAACAGGACTCTTAGAGCCTACATTTGATAGATATTTACTAAATATCTATCAAATGCCTATTGTGTTGGTACCATGGGGTATACACAAAAGAGGTATACATGACAGCCCCTGCTTTCAAAGTTTACAATGTTAGTAATCTTTCTCTGTCTGAATTAAGAAATCACACAAATACATAGCTAGGTAGAAAATGAGAATATATCATACATGTCCTAGGAATAAGAAAATTAAATAAATAAGGGTATGGTGGTAAGAAAAAATTATTCCTTAGGTAAAAATCAAATATAGTCCTGGGGCGACTGGGTGGTTCAGTCGGTTGAGCCTCCGACTTCGGCTCAGGTCACTATCTCACGGTCTGTGAGTGAGTTCAAGCCCCGCGTTGGGCTCTGTGCTGACAGCTCGGAGCCTGGAGCCTGCTTCAGATTCTGTGTCTCCCTCTCTCTCTGGCCCTCCCCCATTCATGCTCTGTCTCTCTGTCTCAAAAATAAATAAACATTAAAAAAATTTTTTTTTTTTAAATCAAATATAGTCCTGACTTCACAATAGTACACGTTGTCTTAGGCAACAAGCTCAACAAGCATTATTAAAATCAACAAGCTCATAACAAGAGTTATGCCTGTATTCCTAATTCAAATATAGTTCTGCCCAGAAGACTGAGATCTTACAATCTATTGGGTATATGGTATACAAAACAAAGTATAATATTCCTACTCTACTCACATGAGAACTATTATAATAGATGTTAGTTCAGGAAAGGAACAGTACATAGCATCTTGTTCCACAGCTGACAGACTATGCTCTGAGTAGCCCAAGGCATACTCTGAAAGTACTTCATAGGCTGCCAATAAGATGCCTACCAACCATCAATGCTATGATTTATAGATTACATTTTTACCTTGATATCATTCCGAAATTCTACTGGAGTTTCTTTATAATGAACAAATTTTAAATGGGAATAGGAAGGACTATAATTCTTTTTTTTTTTTTCAACGTTTTTTATATATTTTTTGGGACAGAGAGAGAGCATGAACGGGGGAGGGGCAGAGAGAGGGAGACACAGAATCGGAAACAGGCTCCAGGCTCTGAGCCATCAGCCCAGAGCCTGACACGGGGCTCGAACTCACGGACCGCGAGATCGTGACCTGGCTGAAGTCGGACGCTTAACCGACTGCGCCACCCAGGAGCCCCAGGACTATAATTCTTATCTGTGGTGGTCTTCCAAGTTCATAAAGTTCATAATGCTGTCAACATGATTAAGTTTACTCTTTGTAAGAAAATATTTTAGAAGTCAATATAAAGATCATAACAGAAGGTTAAAACTGGCAAAGACTCTCTGTATCACAAGGTTCCAAAACTTACTATACAGGCCCCATTAAACTATGTATACTATTCTGGAACATAAACCCCAGGATATCAAGAACTATTATTTTCTTTGCCATTTTCTTTTTTTTTTTTTTTTAAATTTTTTTTTTTTGTAGAGCAGTGATTCTTTTTTTTTTTTTTTTTTTTTTTTTTCAACGTTTATTTTTTTGGAGACAGAGAGAGACAGAGCATGAATGGGGGAGGGACAGAGAGAGAGGGAGACACAGAATCGGAAACAGGCTCCAGGCTCTGAGCCATCAGCCCAGAGCCTGACACGGGGCTCGAACTCACGGACCGCGAGATCGTGACCTGGCTGAAGTCGGACGCTTAACCGACTGCGCCACCCAGGAGCCCCAGGACTATAATTCTTATCTGTGGTGGTCTTCCAAGTTCATAAAGTTCATAATGCTGTCAACATGATTAAGTTTACTCTTTGTAAGAAAATATTTTAGAAGTCAATATAAAGATCATAACAGAAGGTTAAAACTGGCAAAGACTCTCTGTATCACAAGGTTCCAAAACTTACTATACAGGCCCCATTAAACTATGTATACTATTCTGGAACATAAACCCCAGGATATCAAGAACTATTATTTTCTTTGCCATTTTCTTTTTTTTTTTTTTTTTAATTTTTTTTTTTTGTAGAGCAGTGATTCTTTTTTTTTTTTTTTTTTTTTTTTTTCAACGTTTATTTTTTTGGAGACAGAGAGAGACAGAGCATGAATGGGGGAGGGACAGAGAGAGAGGGAGACACAGAATCGGAAACAGGCTCCAGGCTCTGAGCCATCAGCCCAGAGCCTGACACGGGGCTCGAACTCACGGACCGCGAGATCGTGACCTGGCTGAAGTCGGACGCTTAACCGACTGCGCCACCCAGGAGCCCCAGGACTATAATTCTTATCTGTGGTGGTCTTCCAAGTTCATAAAGTTCATAATGCTGTCAACATGATTAAGTTTACTCTTTGTAAGAAAATATTTTAGAAGTCAATATAAAGATCATAACAGAAGGTTAAAACTGGCAAAGACTCTCTGTATCACAAGGTTCCAAAACTTACTATACAGGCCCCATTAAACTATGTATACTATTCTGGAACATAAACCCCAGGATATCAAGAACTATTATTTTCTTTGCCATTTTCTTTTTTTTTTTTTTTTTAATTTTTTTTTTTTGTAGAGCAGTGATTCTTTTTTTTTTTTTTTTTTTTTTTTTCAACGTTTATTTTTTTGGAGACAGAGAGAGACAGAGCATGAATGGGGGAGGGACAGAGAGAGAGGGAGACGACTCCCTGTCGGAAACAGGCTCCAGGCTCTGAGCCATCAGCCCAGAGCCTGACACGGGGCTCGAACTCACGGACCGCGAGATCGTGACCTGGCTGAAGTCGGACGCTTAACCGACTGCGCCACCCAGGAGCCCCAGGACTATAATTCTTATCTGTGGTGGTCTTCCAAGTTCATAAAGTTCATAATGCTGTCAACATGATTAAGTTTACTCTTTGTAAGAAAATATTTTAGAAGTCAATATAAAGATCATAACAGAAGGTTAAAACTGGCAAAGACTCTCTGTATCACAAGGTTCCAAAACTTACTATACAGGCCCCATTAAACTATGTATACTATTCTGGAACATAAACCCCAGGATATCAAGAACTATTATTTTCTTTGCCATTTTCTAAAGTAACCAGTAAGGAAGTAGTTCTACAATAAATGTTAATGTTATTGATTCACAAGTAGATTCCACATGTATAGAAAGTTAGAATCCTTTCCAACTGCTAATTATGACCTAACTAAAATAGTAGCCCTTCCCAAGGGTGTTCTAGGTGTTTTATAAATATAGTTCTTGCTCTCAAAATTTATACAGTCCAGTAGCATTTAACAAAAAAATAAAAATAAAAATAAATAATTTAAAAAACACAGTCATTTAGCACAAGAATAAATCTATATAGATAAATATGGACCTTCAATCATCCCTAATATTTAAGCTTCTAAAAAAATGGCCTTAAGTATGAGACATCTATGCCAGTAGTTAATCTTGAACTCATCTTTTTCTACTCTGGTAAACTAAGCATTAAGTGTTAGAAGAAACCTTAAAGAGTAGCTGGTTGGGTAATTTTCAAACCAGAGCCTTGAGGTTTGAAAATTGTGTGGTGTGGGACTCACTCAACTTCTCCCAGACCAAGTCAACCAAACACCATTACCCAAGTCAAAGCATCTCTGCTTGTATTCATTTTAAACATCAGCCATCAAATCAGTATTTGTTTCCATTTGAATAAAAATCTTTACTAATATAAATTATTTGTACCTATTCAGTAGTAAATTAGACTATTAATCTAGTCTAATTTTCTAGAGCAGTCTTTTCTAATTTTATTTTTCCTAGGTTAATATTAAAATTGGCTTTCATTCTCTGAACCAATTGAGGGTATGGAGTTGCATGGTCCAATAAAGTAGCCACCATCCATATCTAGCTACTGAGCACTTGAAATGTGGCTAGTCTAAACTGAGATGTGCGTTTATGTATAAAGTACACACCACATTCAAAAAGTTGGTATAAAAAAAGGGAAAACAACATACAAATAATTTCTCATGAGTCACATGTTGAACTATTAATATACTGGGATAATAAAGTACTTTATTAAAACTAATTTCACCTGTTTCCTTTTACTTTTTAAAAATATGGCTACCGTGGGGCGCCTGGGTGGCTCAGTCGGTTAAGCGTCCAACTTCGGCTCAGGTCATGATCTCACGTTCCGTGAGTTCAAGCCCCGCGTTGGCCTCTGTGCTGACAGCTCAGAGCCCAGAGCCTGTTTCAGATTCTGTGTCTCCCTCTCTCTGACCCTCCCCCGTTCATGCTCTGTCTCTCTCTGTCTCAAAAATAAATAAACGTTAAAAAAAATTTAAAAATAAATAAATAAAAATATGGCTACCAGAAAATTTAAATTTACATATGTGGTTCACATCTGTGTATACTTCTACTGGATAGCACTAAGAGAGAGAGAGAGACATCTCTGAATTATGATAAGAGAAAAGAAAAGTTATCTTGCGTTTTAAAGACCCACCATGACTAACTTACAAAGTTTACAGTCTACTAAATTAGGTCTCAAGGTATGAAAATTTATAGAGGTATTTTTAAGCTCATTATTTCAAATACTACAGAATATAATTTACCATCCATGACGGGCATAACAGGCAAATTGCCGAAGTCACCTTGACTGGGCAGTCAGCAAGGTTATTTATTAGCTCTTGTACAACATCATTAACAACCAACAAGGTACACAAAGTACATCACTGACAGACAGAAATTGCCAAAATCATCTTGAAGCAGGGAGAAATGCTAGAGAGTCAGCAGTGTTACTCAGCTCTTGCATAACATCACAATAGCATAGTTCAAATTTGAGCTTTGGCACAAAATTACAAATTACCACATGTCCTGGACTTTCAGGTCCCTTAAACAGGAAATTCTTACATGCCCAAGAATGCTGCTTGGCAAACAGAAGGTATTTACCAGTATCTAAGAGTCAGGAAATGCTGCAATACATTGGCAAGTGCAAGATTAATTTCCAAGTTTCCTTTTTATCAACATCGGTATTCATGGATTTTTTAAAAAGATTAAAATATTCACAATTAATAAAAAATGTTCCTGGTTGAAGTGATGGTTTGGGTTTTCAGTGTGAGTGTATGTGTTCCAAGAGTACCACAACATTCAAGAATTGTCACTAGAGATAAAAATATGTGATAGCAGCTTAGATTTAGTGTCATTCTTTAGCAAAAGAAAGATCTCTCTATACCTGAGAAGGCATTCATTTTACTTGGATTGTTCAGGGTAAGAATGCCAATACCACTATCTTCCTTCTGAAGGTCAACGGATCCACCAGGAAACTGCTCAAGTTTTTTTTTTACTTCTTCTTCATGGAAGCCATGGGATGTATTATAAAGTGACAATCCCGTTTGATGTAGTAATTTTGTCCTCACAGATAAAGATGATGTCTTCAAAAGACTTCTTGCCATTTCTGGAAAACAGAAAGAAGTACGCAGTGGTCCAGATGAACACTTTTCCAATATTGTATGTTAATAGGTTTTAGTGATAGACCTTTCTGTTTAATTGGGAGTACTTTCCCACTCGTAAAAGCACTCTGAGGAGATGGTCAGTATGGAAATCCTTCTGTTTTGCCTCCTCAAACCAAATACTTCACAAAGTATATCATTTCAGTATATCACTGAGAGATGATGATATAGTTACAGTGCACTGACTGGGATCCAATACACTAGGAAGATTTAGAAAAATGTTGTTGTTCTGTGTTTAGCACCATCTCCTGCTTCCTGGTAAGTCTTTCTCATGATAGTAGTTCTTCCCCCAACTCTTTGACTTTTGCAAAATCTAAGAATAAGTTGTCCAATGTCTCCTTGGAAACAGTCTCTATGCAGAAATGCTACAAGGGCAATCCCATTCTCTAACAGAAGTTTCATTCTTAGCATTATCCTTACCTTATGCAAAGCTTTCATAGGAAAAACTGAGGAAAATGGGGAAAGAAATAGGAATATGTGCATGGTTTCTTTGTTCCTCAGCATTCTGTCACTCTTCTCACTTTATATATACATCCTGGGCAATCTCACCTTAGCCCATAGGTTCTTTTGCCCTATGTAAGCATTTTTGTTGACCTAAAACATACATTCAGAACAGTAAACAAGTCATAGGATACAGCTCAAATCATAAATTTCATAAGGTAAAAACACTTAAGTCAATAATACCCAGACCAAGAAACAGAACATGAAACTCAGGTCTGTTGTGTCCTCTCTCAGTCACAACTCCAAACAAAGATAACAACTATCCTGACTTCTAATACCCTAGATTCGTTTTTCTATTTTTGAATTTTATATATATCCAATAGTATATATTATTTTGTGCCTTTTCAACTATGTTTGTGACATCCATTATTATGTGTATTTACAGTCTAAACAGTCCATTACTCTTTGTATTTTATATGAATACACCTCAATCTATCCATTCTAATGTATGCATTCTGTTGGCTCTATCTAAAAATGGAATTATTTGGTTGGGCTGCAGCTGACTTATACTGATTGCTAAACACTGCAATAAAATTATTGGGCAAATAGCCTGGGTAGCTCAGTCAGTTAAGCTTCCAACTTCGGCTCAGGTCATGATCTCGATCAGGTCATGATCTCACAGCTTGTAGGTAAGAGCCTCGCATTGGGCTCTGTGCTGACAGCTCAGAGCCTGGAGACTGCTTCCAATTCTGTGTCTCCCTCTCTCTCTCTGTCCCTCTCCCCTTCACGCTGTGTCTCCTTCTCTCAAAAGTAAATAAACATTAAAAAAATTTTTTTTTAAAGAAAAGAACACCGCAATCCAGGTATAAGTCTAGAGGCCAGTGGTACTTGTAGAAAAACCAAATTCCGGGTCACCTGGGTGGCTTAGTCGGTTAAGTGTCCAACTTTGGCTTAAGTCATGATCTTGTGGCTCATGAGTTCAAGACTGGCATCAGGCTGAGTGCTGACAGCTCAGAGCCTGGAGCCTGCTTCTGATTCTGTGTCTCCCTCTTTCTCTGCCCCTCCCCCACTCATGCTCTCTCTCTGCCTCAGAAATAAACATTAAAAAAAAAAAAAAAAAAAGCCAAAATAACTTCCTAAAGCATGTGAAGGAAAATGATCAGAAAAAGAAGGAAGCCAAAGGGAAAGGTACTTGGGTTCAACTCAAGGGCTAGCCTGCTCCACCCAGAGAAGCACATTTGGTGAGAACCAATGAAAAGGAGCCTGAGCTGCTGGAACCTATTCTCTATGAATTTAGGGCTTGGTAAGTATAAAAGAAAAGAAAGAAAAAAAAAAAATCTCAAGAATGCAAAAGAAAAAAAGTTGTGAGGCATTCTTTGCTTTTCTAAAGACAAGTTTTGACAAGATTAGCAATTAAGATATTTTAAACCAAGATAGTATTCTTTTCCAGATTTAAAGTAGATAAAAAATAAAAAAGGGTTAGGGGCACATAAAGCATGTAACTCTGAATCTCAGGGTCATGAGTTCAAGCCCCACAATGAGCATGGAGCCTACTCTAAAAAAAAAAAGAAAAAGAAAAAAAAAGGCCGGAGTGGGGGCAGGGGTGGGCAGTAGTTGAATAGTTTCTTTGCAATGAGGGCCATTAAGGAAACCACACTCAAGTGAAGGTTTTAATGGCCAAGAAGTTCATAGATTGGTGGGGGTGGGGAGGGTACCTGGCTGGCTTAGTCAGAACAGCATGCAACTTCTTGACCTCCAAGTTTCAGGGTCATGAGTTCAAGCCCTATTGTTGGGTGTAGAGATTACTTAAATAAAAACCTAAGGGACACCTGGGTAGCTTAGTCAGTTGAGCATCCAATTCTTGATTTCGGCTCAGGTCATGGTCTCAGTTCATGGGATTGAGCCCCACGTCACGCACTGCACAGACAGCATGGGGCCTGCTTGAGGTTCTCACTCTCTCCCTCTTTTTCTGCCCCTCCCCTGAACATGCACAGAACTCTCTTTCTCTCTCAACATAAATAAATAAACTTAAAAAAAAAAAACAACTTAAAAATTAAAATGAAACAAAAAGAAATTCATAGACTGGAATCCTAATGTATAAACACATACATATGATAAAAGCATTTGGTAAAGTATAATTAGTAATGATTAAATGGGTATTTACTGAGTTACTAATGATCTCCCCTTTGCTAACTGTTTCAAAGAGAAAAAAAAGTAACTTTACCCTCAAAAATTTTTTAGTTTTATCAAGGAAACAAAATACACACATAAAAAGCAAAAATAATTCAACTAATTGAAAACAGAACAAAGTCCCTCCTTTCATTAGGCTCTATTAGAGATTTATATCAAACTTAAAATATAGTCTTAACTTCATAAAAGCGTTTTTCTTCTTCACCAGTAAACTTTTAGTATGAAATATAAGGATTTTCTATAGGCAAAAATGGATCAAAAATATTAAATATAAATAAAATATTATGATATTTTATTTCACTTCATTCTAAGTTTTAAAATTCTAAGCAGAAGCACAACAGAAATCAGCCGATATCCCAATTTTGCTGGGGAGTAACCAAAAGAAAACATAAACCAGCTTTTCTTTGCAGTGTCTTATGGCCAAAATATTGGCAGAGGGAGCCACCTTTAAAATACTCTCATTTTACATATTTTCAGAGTATCATTTCTTCAGAAGATTATGTTACTACTAAACTGTTAGCATAAAAATTGTATAGTTCCACTTCTCTCCGCAAAACAAATCTAGAAAAAAACAAAACAGGGCCCACGTTTCCTTTTCACAATTAAAGTTTACCTTTTGTCAAATTTTGAAAACAACACAAAAGTTCTCAAAGTTCTCACTCTCTACTTTTATTTCAAATACATATACATTTTTTAATGAATTGTCAATTTATAAAAACCTTTAAAACTTGAGACATTATTTCATGTAACTCCATAGATAGAAACACAAGCCTTTTGAATGGACAAGAACATATTTTATAGATAGGCTATCTGATTAAATCAAATATTTATGAGATGGTTATGAAATTGTGCAGCAATTTTGTTCATATGTTATTTCCATAAAAGATTATTTTTGTTTCATGATTTGAAATTCAAGTTGTATTATAGTTGGTAAGAGTAAAAATAAATGAAAACATTAAAAATGAAGAAAGCTATTGCCTGAGTCACGTAACACATACTAAAAAAGTTAGGTCTCAGAACATGGGTTTTTTTTCTTAACCTAAGTAATGGGTACGTAGGTATCCATCTTCTGTTGTTGTTCTTTAAACTCTTTTTATGTATTTTTCACTATATGCGTGTATGCTACATTTCTCAATAAACTTTTTTAACTGAAGGATATCATTCCAAACTTTGGGGCTGTCTCTGGTTTTACCAGTAATTTCTCCCAATCTTCTAAACTGCCAATTTCAAAACTAGTTTCTTAAATACTCTAGTTCTTTACATAGAAGATACTACACAAAGAACACAAGTATTGCATCAGCGACCAAATAGGTGTGTCTGGTCTCTGGCCGGTTTGGCAATTAATAAAGAGTCCTTATTAAAGATAGTGATATTTCTTAAAAATCAATGTATAACCAGAAACTACAAAATAAAGAGTTAGAAATGCAGCTCCTGCCTCCAGTAACTAAAAAAATTCTTATGGGCAGGACTGCATATTATTCATAGCCTTTAGCACACAGAGGCTTACATTTAATATTTGTGGAACTAAATGACCCCTAATGTGGTTATTACTGTGTAGGGATGACAGTACCTAACCATCATTTTCTAAACTAAATATAAGATCTCTGTCTGCAAAATAGAAAAAGTTTATTTCACTGTTGGTTTTCTAGGAAATGCCAAGCCCAGGATATGTAGTTACAAATGCGCAAAGGTATGATTTTCTTTTCATGTTTACAAAATGGGTTTGCATACAACACAATTTCTATTGTTTCATTAATAAAAATATTAACTTTTTAATAAGTGAAGTTAAGTAATAAATAGTAAGACATTACCTATCAATAATATGCGCAGTTGGTAATACATATCTTACAAGGAGCTCGTTAGCAACAGCCTTCATTCTTTAACTATGTAACAAGATTTCTCTCACAAGAGGAATCTTAAGGCAGGCTTGGCCTGTTACATTCTCTTTCTCAGGATGAGAGGCAATTTACCCAGTGATACTGAAGTGAATACTTAGTAACTATTTGTGGCAAACTTAAATGGGGAAAGTGAGATTTGACCTATTTTGCCTCACCTTCCCTTCTTCACCTTCCAAAGGAGGATATTGGTTTTCAGTGTGCTATAGCTCTGTGTACCAGGCAACAAAATGAAACTATCTGCCCTGGGACTGCTAGTTTGGATTTGCTTAGTTCTTTCTATTCTCCCTTCTTTTGCACACACACACACACCCTGCGCCCTCGCGCGTGCTCTCTCTCTCTCTCTCTCTCAGAGGTTTATGTGATAAAAGGAACCTGGGATTTTGCCTTTATCTTGTCCCATTTGAAGAAGATCAAATACAGTAGGGCTCAGGGTTCCTTGGGCCTGCCTCCAGTCTAGGGAAAATAAGCTCATAAGATTACTTGTCAGGTCAGTTCACAAAACTGAAAGGCCTACATAAGACAGTCAGAGTCAAATATAATATATCCAGTTTGCTCTATGCATGCTTTGCTCCTGGGGATGTCAGATACAGAACAGAAACCCAATGGCAAATTCAACTGAAGCAAAGGTCCTGATCTTTTCCATATTTACCATGACTTCAGCATTTTAAAAAGTGACCCCCAAAACTTGATAAGGACTTCAATGGCTATTTTCAAAAACTAAATTTGCCTGTATTTTCCACAATATTCTGTTTTGGGGAAAAGAACAAAGAGTTAAACTAGAAAATAAGGAATAAGGCTTACAAAATCATTAGCATTTTTAATTATTCTTGTGGGATAATAAAATCAATAAACAATATATCTTCTCTCTTGTAAGGAGCCTGTTCTGTCCTCATCTATTACCTCTCCAATATCTAACAACACAAAGGCAATTGACATAGATGCCATGAGATCTATTATCTCCTTACTTTAAATCATTGCAAAATTAAACATACATATGACTAACATTTTTTCTCTCCTTCCCCATTCCTATCCTTCTTCCACTACTAACTCTCCCTTCTTTTCTCTCCTCTCTTCACATTTCCTTGTCTGTGCCACAGAAAAGTACCACAAAAACTCGAGGGCACTGCTTAAGCCTACTAGGTTTGCTGACCTCAAGTTTAGAAATCATATTCTAGAAAGTTGGTAATAGCCTATTATGTATACGTCATCCCAATTCTAAATTCTAAGACCAAATTAGACAAGAGTTCAGTGCTAAGGAGATGATAAAGTATCAGCCACTATGAAAATACTATAGTGTCTGAAAGTAGATGTGTACGAACAAGGGTTAAGATTCAGGTTCTGTGTAAGGATGTAGTTAAACAGTCAGCATTTTGGATCTGTTCCAGAATCGTAAGGCAATGGAAAAGTTCTGAGGAATTTACGATTTTATAAACTGTATTCATGACAAAACGTATGTTTAAAACTTGTTGTAAAGGATATTTTGCTGTCCTGCCAGAGTTAGACCAGTGGAATGAGCTCATCACCAAGCCACTGGAAAAGGGAAAGAGAAGAAAGGTCCTGACATCCAAGATCAAATGTGTTACTCTCTCCAATTGTTTTTTTAAAGTTCTGCAAAGGATCAAATAGTTCCCCTCCCTGCACAGGAAATAAGCTAGCTTTTCTCTTAAAAGCCATATGTAACCCGTTTTACCATCTGCTGGATTTATTTAATACAGAAAATTAACACAAATGCATACTTAATAAGAAAACAATTAGCCCGAGGGAGGTGGTAAACAACAAAAAAAAGTCAGAAAGATTCTATTTAAGACTGTCCAAACATGACTTGATTTTCAAGTTTTGGTTTCTCTTGAGACTGTCATTATATAACCTACCTTTCGAGCTTTATCACATGCCACCATACACACACCTCTTCATACAGCCAAAATGAACTTTTAGTTTCTCAAATCCTTCAGGTTTTTCTCTTTGTTCCTCACGTCTATATATGTGACCCCTCACCTGTTACACTTTTCTCTTCCGCAGAGTAACTCCTAGTCATCTCCTTTAATACTTAGGCTACATAAAATACTCTTACTGTTTGCTTGCACAGCATTTATATTCTTTTCCCCCCCACGTAATTACTCGTTTAACCGACGTTGCCACAGGATTTTGGAAAGCAAGGCCTTTGCAACGCTTAGAATGGTGCTTGACAAATAATGTAAGACAATAATAATTTGGCAAACAAGTATTAAGAATCCATAATGCCTTAGGAGGCTTAAGAATCTGTCCCCAAAGAACTATCCACTTTCTTACTCCCGTCACTCACCCTGTTTCAACTCCATTCTTGCAAGCTGGTTTCTCTTCCTGAAATGCAACTATTAACTACTTCTCTTTCAGATCCGGCAAGGGGAGATCAAGAAAGGATCAGCTGTTTTCCTGCTATGCTCCTCCCTCTCCCAGTAGACTTCACGATTACATCTTCCCCCGAAGCTTATTTCCTCCAATAGAGTGCAAAGTTTCACAAAAGGGGTCCTCTGTTATTCTTGCCCAGGCCATTTATCTCTATATCTCTAGCACCTAGAGCCAACAGTTGGCAAACAGGAGGTTCTCAGAGTTGGAAAACAAAGGCAGTTGGGAGGGTTGATACACTTTTTTTCTCAAGGTCCCATAAGCCCTTTAAATACATAATTTAAGTAACCAGTGGTTTTAATCCCCTACATTTGTGACCCTGGTGTGTGGTGTAGCATTAAAAGGATTCTCGAGGCTCAAAAGTATTTTAGAATTAAAGAACCCTTACCAAAAATGATTTGGACATTTTTCTGTTGTTACTGAAAAGTCGGCTGGACGAAACAAATGTCTTAATTAAGCAAAATAATTTAATGCACAGGACAAATCCAGAAGTCCTAGGGAACATCACCCACCCTGTCTATGCCTGAAAAGTATTTAGAATTTAAACTAGTGCGTTGAAATCATGTCTCCCCGTTCTTTTGAAAATGCTAATGTAGGCTATTTTGCCACAACCCTTAGAAAAGTTTTACTCTTTTCCCAAGTGCCCTCCTTCACCTCGCAAAGTCCGTCTGCGGCGCTCGGCACTGTGTCCCCACGCCCAGCAGAGGGCAGTGGACCTCCGCGATGGCGTCACTAGGAACGCGCCGGTGAGCCCGGGCGGGTCCCCGCTTGTAATTCGTACCGAGAAGCGTTAAAGCCCATGACACAGCGACAAGCTAGAGTCCTGTGCTAGATGACACTTAAAGGGCAGCCCCTACAGCCACGCAGTCCAGTGCGCCTCGAAGCAGGCAACCTCCTTTTCCGCTCCCCCACGACCCTCTTCCGCTTTCCGCCCCCTTTATCCGCTCCCCCGCGACCCTTTCCCTCTTGCCGGAACCTCCCCTTGGTTCCGCCTCAGGCCTTCCCTTTACCGCGTCCTTCCTCTTCTCGTTTTCTTTAGGCTCTTCCGCATCCCTTCTCTCTCACGCGCGCCTTTTTCCATTTTCCTGCGGGAGAATCCCGGAAATTCCGCCCCGCCAGGAAGTGCCCCATTTTCCCGGCGTGGTGGCGGGCTTGAGTGGGCCCTCTCTTAGGTCCTGAGCGAGCCGGAGGCTAATGGACCTGCTACGCGCTTTCGGTTCCGACACACAGCGTTAAGAGTTGGTGCAGCTGAGGGGCGCCCGGTGGCTCAGTCCGTTAAGCGACCGACTTCAGCTCGGGTCATGATCTCGCCATCTGTGAGTTCGAGTCCCGCATCGGGCTTTGTGCTGACCGCTCAGAGCCTGGAGCCTGTTTCAGATTCTGTCTCCCTCTTCCTCTGCTCCTCCCCTGCTCACGTTCTGTCTTTGAAAAATAATAAACCTTGAAAAAAGTTAAAAAAAAAAAAAAAAAGTTGGTGCAGCCCAGCCCACAAACTCCACATTTTCAGTCTCCCCATAGGCATGGGAAGAGTGGAAGAGAAAGAAAGCCGGCTTAGGGAATTTGGAAAGAAGGGGAGAGAGCGGAAGGTACCAAAATGTGTTACTTCTTAAACATCTTTTATGGGTTATTGAGCGGGGAAAACGTTTCTGTCTTTTTTTTTAATGAATACTCAACATATGCCCAACAAATTTAGCATTCTGTGCTATTACCTGTCATATGGCCCAGACAGGATGTTCTTTGGAAGACACCTTAAAAGGAAAGTCATTTTTCACCCGGATAGGGATCATTTTGTCAAACAGGAGGAACTGAAGGTAGATCTTAGTAAATAAGGGAACAGTCTGGTGGACGGAACAGAATGTACGAAGAAGCCGAGAAGATAAGCAAGTTTTAAGGTATGGAGATGTGGAGGTAGGGAAGAAGTGGGAACCCAGGTTTGGACTGATGGGAAGAAGTCCAAATATTGAAAGTATTTAATTCCAGTTTAATATGAAATGAGCAACTTAAGCCATTGCACTTTGTCGAACAGGAGATTTGCTTGATTAAATGGTGATTTGGAAGAAATAGTTTGTAGAGTGGGGATAATTAGATATTAGATATAGGTGCTGTTTATGCCATAAATGTGCATGTGGGTATGTGGTACTGCCCAAGTTCTGTATATGGATGCATGGTACTGCAGCCTTGCAAGGCTGGCAGCTGTGGCTAAGAGGTTTGGCCTCTGGACATTTCTGTATAGATTCACTGATGGTATCTTTCTTAAGTTAAAACAAATTTAGTCACTTGCCATTTCTCAGAATTTACCAACAAGTTGAGATAAGAATGATTTAAAGTTTTTAAACCTTGGGAATTTGGAGGAGGGAAAAAAGGTTGGCAACTAGTGAAGACTCAAGGAAGTTGGCATAAAAAGATGGCATCTATGCACTTTCAGTACCAATGACTAATATGCTAACAAGTAAAACAGCCTGTTTTCTGACTGTGCTTAGCTAGTGTTTTTTTACCCACAGCTACAGGAGTGTAATAGAAGAAAATGGGAATTTGCAGCCAGGTGTCCAGTGTTGTTTGGTAGTGTAATTGAGCCAATAGGAGTTTGCTCTTTGGTGAGTCAGAAACTGCACCAGGTTGAGTTGTGGCACAAAGAAAGCTTTTATTTGCAGGGAATCAAGAGATCGTGGGGAATGGCTTCCAAAGCTGTACCTCCCCAAGATAGAGTGAACGGATTCCTTTTGTTTAGGGTTAAAATGAATATTTAGATAGGGAAGCCTAAGGTCAACCTTGTGCCTTAAGGAAAGGAGGCTTGCATTACAAGGATCCTTGTATGTTATGTAAATGAAGTTAAGACTCTTCCTTGGGTGGAGATTTTAGTATTATAATGAGGTAAAGGCAATTGTGGGTCATTCCAGAGAGATCATCTCATGGTCCTTCTGAGCAGGCATGAGTCAGGTTTAGCTTAAATGGTCTGGGTGGTCTGGGCCAGTGGGAGGTCTTGTCAGGGCAGTCGCCATCACCTGGGGGTGGTTTCATGTTTCATTTGCCTGAGTAAAGAGGAAAGCTGCAAAGAAGAGCTTAGGGGAAAATATAAAACAAAGGTTAGTGAGTACAATCAGGTGAGCAGTAAAGGCCAGCTCTTGGGGTGTAGCTGGTGACAGTAATAGGTACATACCCGTATGTGTACATTTGTGATTGGCCCTGATAAATTGGAATCTACTTTGAGGCTAAACTATAAAAAAAGAAGTTATTTCAGGGTCCTGAGAGGACAGGAAGGTGGGAGCTGGAAGAGCTGAGACCAAAATATCTGGTACTTGCTTCCCATATCCTATAAAAAAGGGAAAGTTTTCTACCTCAAGGTTTAGTCTTCCTCATTTTTTTTTTTATTTCCAGTAGTATTCTGATTGTGCATCAGTATGTATAGCATTTCAATGTACTTGCATGTACAACTTAGTGTAAAAATACATTTCACTACAACAATGGTTTTGCCAAACCACTAACAAAAATGTAGTGTCCTGTAATATTAGCATGTTGGTACCTAGTTATTTTTCTAACTGCTGGCTCAACCAACAAATATTGGATGATAATTTCTTTAGTCATCTGTTTTCATAAAATACATATCCAGTTATTCTTCCCCTCCACTTGACTGTTAAACTGTTTTCTTCCCTTTGCCCCATATCATGTTTTACAATCAATACTTTTAGTACAGATAATTACCCACTATCTAAAAACACCTTTACCATGGTGCCTGGGTGGCTCAGTGGGTTAAGCCTCTGACTCTTCATTTAGGCTCAAGTCACAATCTCAAGGTTCATGTGTTTGAGCCCTGTGTTGGGCTCAGAACAGAGCCTGCTTGGAATTCTCTCTCCCTCTCTCTCTGTCCCTCCCCTGCTCATGCTTTCTGTCTCAAAATAAAACTTTTAAATAACAACAACAAAAAAAATAGAGCTTTATCATGAAACCTTTCATAAGCCAAAATGACAATACCATTAATTTGTGAAAAAAGTTTTAGCATCCCCAGACCCCAAAAATAACCTCTTTTATAGGCTTTTCTGATACCTACAACACATCTTGTTAACAGATGCACAAAATAAATTGAAATTAAGCACCTAGATTTTTGTTCCCTCTCTCTCTCCCTCTATCTGCCTAGAAAGCTAAAGCTTCTGTGTTTTGTCTTTTCAGGTCTTTGGTTACTTAAGAAAGTTAAAACTTCTCAGTGTTAAAGGAGCTAAGTTTTGCTAACAACTATATAACTCTCTGTAGAATCCCTTATTGCCACCATTGTTAAAAATATAAATATTAAATTTATAATGATCTGTAATCCTATTTAGGCATGTGCTTTAAAACTTTGAGTTTTTTAACAAACTTCCTAAGATTTAAATGGTAAATAGAGTCTTTTTGACTAATTAGTCTTACTTGGTGTGTTAAGCACTATCAAGCCAATGATGATAAACCATTGGTTATATTGTATAGGTAAATGCTGCAACTATTCAAGAAAATATATAAAATTCCTGAAGTTTTAATATGTCCTAACATAAGGTCATCACTTGATATTCTGATTATTGAAGTCTTATGTATCACAGAACCATATTTCTGTCAGCTGCATTATAATGAACTCTTCATATCAGTCTTTAGCCATGTCCATTTCTGATGTTCTTTTGTCATTTATAGTTATTGCTCTGATGCTCTTGCCTGGGCAAGTTTTGTCTTCAAGGAGACTCATGTAAATGACTTTTTTTTTTTTTTTTTTTAGTATAGGTATTTGATATGTTTAACATAATAAAACTGAACTGGGTTAAATTTCTTGAACTAATGGGATAGCTACATGTGACCTGAACAAAAATTACTAACATAAGACTAAATGAATTGAGAAAGATGATTATAGTTTTTATGACTCTTGTTTGAAACATTGCTGGTTCTCTAATGTATTCTCTTCCAGAATAAGGAAGTTTTCTCTTATGATACCTGTGACGTATAGAAATATGATAAAATATTCCTTTGCAAACAAATTGAAACCTCTAACTTGTCTCCCTACATGAACCCTCCAGAATTCAGAAACTCTCAGTGAGTATTCTTTCTTCTGTAGCAATTACAATTATTTGCATAAGTTCAGTGAGATTCTACTCTCCTAGTAACAGGACACCATTTGGAAACATTGGTTATATTACCGAGGCTTTGACAGAAATGTCATATTTGAGAGAGGCGTGCATAGACTCAGATATGACCAGACAGCCTTAAGGAATTAAGGTTGACTTTGTGGAGCCAATAGAACCCCCTTTGAAATGTCAGCCCGATACCTTACTTACAGAGTTCCTAGGAGCCTTACCAGGTGAGTAAAGAATGGCACTTCCTGGCAGGTGCAGAAACCTCAAGATATTTAGGGGACCTCAAGAAAAGGAATGAATACACCCAAATCTATAGGTATTGCAGACAAGTCTGACAAGTATTTGGCTTGGCTCTGGCCTTAGGAGTCTATTGAAAGTTCAATCTAGAGATTCCTTATAAAAGATTCCCAGCAATACATATTTTAAAGGATCTGTCTGATCAACCACTATTCTTGCTGAGCTTATGTAAATAATTAGGTCAAGTTTGTTAAAAGTGGACTTGTTTTGGGGTGCCTGGGTGGCTCAGTTGGTTGAGCATCCGACTTGGGCTCAGATCATGATCTTGCAGCTTGGGGGTTCGAGCCCCGCATCAGGCTCTGTGCTGACAGCTCGGAGCCTGGAGCCTGCTTCAGATTCTGTCTCCCTTTCTCTCTGCCCTTCCCCCACTTGTGCTTTCTCTCTCTCTCTCTCTCTCTCTGTCTCTGTCTCTGTCTCTCAAATATAAATAAACATTTAAAAAATTTAAAGTGGATTTGTTTTACAAATTAGTTTTGATTTGGTTATCTCTGGAAATAAGGGTAAATTTAGAGAAAAGTGTTTCAATAACACATCCTTATGAATGTTAGATTCTAGTTTTGATTAAATAGCGTAAGCTAGACAACTTGAGGTAAACTTCAAAGATTGCCATAATAGCTCATATATAGATAGTCTTCCTGCTTGTTACTCTGTGGGGATAATAAAAGGGACCCTATGGGCATGTGGTTATTTAAATAGCTGGACAATGGGATGGACTCTCCAATAATTGTGTAACTTCGCTGTCACCTTGATTAATTCTATGTGGCTGGGATAACAAAATTGCTCCTTAAAAGCCAGAGCATACCCCACTCCACTGCGTTAACTATGGACTTTGGAAAAAATAGATGACCCCAGCCTCCTAATATTTGGATTGGATAATACACTTGGGTATGTCCTTATCTCCTGGAACAGATCATCTCCCACTTGCCCGTGATTCCTCATAATTAGAATATTGTTAAGATTAGACATCAGAGAAAGAAGGCTTCTTACTGGTTTTATCCTTTAATCATATCTGTCCTGAGAGCCACCTCTGTTGATGTAAAATTACAAGTAGAGGTTAAAGCCAAACATATAGCGGCCACCTTTATCCAAACCCAAAATGAAGTCAGCCACAAATTCGAAAAGTGGCCCCCCAAAACTTAATGGCCCTTGATATCCTGAATGCAAGTCAAAGAAAAAGTTATTATGCTAATATTGAGACTAAATGTGTATATATCCCAGATGACTCTGCTAATGTATCCAAAGTTTTAGCCCACATGTATACCATAAATAAATGGTAACTCTTTACAATGGACACATCATGGTAAGCTACAAAACCAGTCTTCATGCTAGATTTGTGGCTTATTGCACACATCAAGCACTTCAGACCTCCCTTGGTGGGTTTCTCCATTACAAGGTACAGATTGGCCTTATTTATATCAATACATAGCCAATATGACAGATCACTCCAATACCAGGACATAAAAGGATATTTCTATTACTAAAAAAAAAAAAAAAAAAAAAAATGTTTCTTGCTGATCTATGACAAATGTTACATGGGACTCTCCAGGCCATAAGAGTCCTTTTTCTTATCCTCAAACTATCAAAATTTTAACTGAAAATGCCAACCCACAGATGGGCTCACGACAATGCTGGACAAGATCCACGTTCCATTGGTGTGACCATCTGACATCTATTTTTCTTCCATCAGTACATTTAGAAGATGTCATACGGCACATGGAGGCCCTTGATAAATACACATTAAGGCCTTAAATGACTCCCAATATAGCATTATGTTATTAAACACTAACTCTAATGCATAAATCGATTCTACAAAATAGAATGACATTAGATATCTTAACAGCAGCACGAGGAGGAACGTCTGCCATTGTTAAAGAAGAATATTGTGTCTGTATTCTAGATTATAACTAAAATGTAACAGGTTTACTTACTGATACAAAGAATCAAATTGGTGCTCCTAATGACTGCATTGTCACTTGATAATTGGTTACATTCCTGGTCAGGAGGTGGGCTATCATCCACCTCATTGCTCCTCTTATTTTTCATTTTAATAATAATTCTAATGTGTTGTCTCTTTTGCTTGGTTCTCTCGTATTGCCAAGCAAGCAGTTCCTGACTCCTTCGATCCTACTCAAAACAAATTCATCCCGATGTCCCCTCTAGACTCTACAGTAATGGCCCACCATAACAGTTTCTTGTAGGGTAAGAGAGTAACTAATTTCAGTCCCTGAGTAGGGACATCTCTATGACCCCTATCAACTTGAGGAAGGTACAGAAGATGAACCCTTTGCCTTTCAACAATCTTAAAGATGTAAGGACTGAAAAATTGGTCAGGGAGGAAATGATGAAGAACAGAAGCAGAAAAATGTTCACCTGTAGCATAGAAGACTAACCTATATAGCCTGACAATATAGGTCCAATAAGAGTCAATTATGTACTGGTTGTTACATTCTCTCATGACTGCCTGTACATCTCACCAATAGTTAATATCGAGCTGAATGATAAAGCACCAGAGAAATCTTGCAAAAGTAGTTTTAGGAGTAGAAATTCGAACAAGATATCTATTATCTAATACTCCCTGCGCATGTCCCCTGCCCCTTGAGCACTGCGTATATAACCATCAGATTCATACAGCAAAAATGCAGCTTTTTCTGCTCACGGGTCCTGTCCCTGTGCTGTAATAAAAGCACCTTTTTATTTTGCACCAAAAACGTCTCAATAATTCTGTCTTGACCGTTTGCTCGTGCCCCACATCAGCACAGGTATTCACAGATACGGTTCAAAGATAGCAATTTGACGCTAAGATGCTGAGTGTGGTTCCCAGGGACAGAGCTTGGCAGCGTGACTCTGACCGCTCAGACCGCATGCTTCCTCTAGGAGGCTCGCTGTAAAACCAATGCTGAATGCCATTTTTACCTTTCACCCTTTTTTGGTAAAAGCAAAAATCCTCTTAATTTTTTGGTTTGTTTGTTTTGGGGTTATTTCCTTAGTAGTTGCTCTAGGGTTTCCCATATATATTTTAACTTATCAGAGTCTACTGCAGATTTATACAAACTTAATTCCAGTACCATATAGATATATTACTCTTATATAGTTCTTTTTCCTGCCTTGTGGTGCCATTATTATACATATTACATCTATAAATGTTACAAACCCAACAATACATTGTAATAAGTGTTAATTTACATAATTGTATGCCTTTTAGAGAAGCTGGGAGAAGAAAAGTCATAACCTTACTCCAATACAACTTTATTCCCCAATCTCCTCTTTGCTGTTATCAGCAAATGTATTACATTTCTATATGTAATAGGCCTAACAATACACACACACACACACACACACACACTTATATATAATTTTATATAACTACCTTTTAAATCAATTAAGAAGAGAAAGGAGAAGTAATATCCATGTATGCAAAGTTTTATAATTACATAATTATTTCACCAGTACTCTACTTCTTTGCTATTTTTCATATGGTTTCGAATTACTGTCTGAGGTCACTTGTTTTCAGCCTGAAGAATTTCTTTAAGTATTTCTTGATAGTTGGGTTCTCTTACAGTGAATTCTTTTAATCTCTATTTATCTGACATTGCCTTTATTTAAGCTTCATTGTGCTACTTCATATTTCCTCTTTAGATAAAGATGTCTTTTAGACAAAAACGTCTTTCAGCGTTTGACTCTGGTGTTTCTGGATATACCTCTCTTTGTGTTTTCCCTACTTGGAGTTTGTTGAGCCTTTTGGATGTGTTGATTAATGTTCTTCATCAGATTTGGGAAATTTGGGCATTATTTTTTAGAACAAGTTTTTGTGGTTTTGTTTGTTTGCTTGCTTTTTCCTCTCCCCTCTCCTGGTAATTCCAATACAAGTATGTTGGTGAGATTAATGTGTCATACATTACTCTGAGGCTCTGTTCACTTTTCCTTCATTCTTTTTGTTCTCTCATTTTTTTTTAATTGTGTAATCTATCAGCTTTTCTTTATATTTTCTGATTCTTTCTTCTACCAGTTCAGTTGGTTGAGCTCTGTAGTGATTTTTTTTTTCTTGGTTATTTTACTTGCAACTTTAGAATTTCCATCTTTTTTTTTTTTTTTTAAATAATGTCTTTCTCCTTTTTGGTATTGTCTCTTTGATGAGACATTATCATCATGCTTTCTTTAAATTTTTAAACATAGTTTCCTTTCGTTCTTTGGATATATTTATGATAGCTGCTTTGAAGTCTTTGTCTGCTATGGTCAACATCTGGGCCCCCTCAAAGTTCTATTGCTTGCTTTTTTTTTTTTTTTTTTTAACTGTGTGTGGGCAACTTTCTTATTTCTTTGCATATCATATGTATATTTTTTTTTTAATTTTAGATAATATATTGTAGCAACTCTGGATATGATTCTCCCCTACCCATTTGGTGCTTATTATTGTAGTTTGCTTGTTTATTTAACTACTGGTGCGATGTTGCTGATGTTGCTCCTGAGAGGTCACATCTTTTGTGGTTACCTGGAATGAAAATGGTTTTACAAGGGCTTTCTTTGACTGCCTCTTTCTTTGATCACACTCAGATGTTTGACTCCTTTCATTGCTAGCTGATCCACTTTATTGTTTTTACCATTCCCTCGGACATAAATTGCTACACAGTTTTGACACGATTAAAGCTGGGCCTCATTTTAGAGGTGGTTCTGAAGGCAGTTTATGATGATTGCTCTGACCCCAGATTGATTTTCTTAGGTATCTCTTTCCTTGTTTCTCTCTGGCATCAACAATGCCTACCACACAAGGGAGTTTTTCAAACCAGTTCACCTGTGCTCTTCTCTCCTCAGCCACTACCACAAATTCTGATCACCTCTGTATATGGCAGTATTGAGAAAAGTCGCATATAGACATGTCATAAAGATGCCCCAGGAATTAATAGACTCAGCGTGTTAAAGACCACAGAAGTTAAATGAGATAAAGTTTCCACTGAGGCCATTGTGGGACTGGGAGACTAGGGAGGGAGAGAAAAACACTTTTTAAGGTTTCTATAGGGAACATGATTATGTGTCCACAAGAAATGAATTAAAAGTTTCCTGAAATTGAGATGAAAATTACAAGAATTTGAATAGATCCAGTCAGCACAATCTTGGCATCCAGTAACATTAGACGTTGTAAGGAAAAGAAGTGAAGAGTGCAAGTATGACAATAATCAAGGGTTATGAATTGATTTTGTAAGTCAGTGGAAGATTAAAGAGCCTAGGGACTCAAAGATGCTAGACAGAAGAGCAGAGCTGAAAGGAGCATGGGATTAGGCTAACCAGAGAGATTAAAAAAAAAAAAAAAAGCCAAAGTACACCCCAATGTGTTGAAAGACACCAAAAGGGAAAGGGAAAATAGTGGTTATCTGATGGCAAGGCTTAAGTGCAACAAATGTGGGAGGAAACAGAGCTGGAAGAAAGAATCTACATAGAGGTAAAGCCTTGAGATTTAGTCTTCAAAGTGAAGAAATTCAGAGCTATCAGACCGACTGAAATAAAATGGAGATAAAAGGTTTTGGAAATAATGGAGCTTGAGAAATTATAAAACAAGGCTTTCTGATGAGTCATTTTTGATCTTATGAAATTCTTGTAATGGCAAGAGATCAAAGACAAAATTCTCAGCCTAGTATTAGAGTTACAAAAAGATGATGTGGGATGTTTTGTAACTGGGAGATCTGGAAAGGAAGACATAATTTTCAAAATTATGCATTACATGTAGAAATTATTTCAACATTTGACACAAAGATATAATGTTTCATTTAGTATTAAAATTTTAGTCTTTCTGATTCACACAGAAGAAACATAGCCAAGAAGAAATTCTTATTTAGTGTCAACCATTATTTTAAGATTTGCCTATTGGAATGATAACTTTTTGAATTTTATAGTAAGCTCCCATTCAGTAGAATTAGACTGTCACCTGAGGAATTCAGTTGAGAGTTGACCAGTCACCCAGTGAACATTCTGTTTGCATAAAGCCTTTGCTCTAATATGGAGATGGTAGCTTCAGTCTTTCGTCTATAAAGGCATGTTGGGAAGCAATTGTTAAGTTTTGAACTGTAGCTATCAGCAACTTAATTATTTCAGAATTATCTGTTGAGCAATCAATTACTAAAGTGAAGCCAGTATCTCAACACGATTTTAGCGCCTTTCATGTCCTAGGAGGCTCTGTCCTGACCACTGAGAATCCAGTGGTGAAAAAAGACATGATTGCAATTGTCTAGGAGGAGGATATGACAAACTGAACCAAGTTGTCTAGAAGGAGGACATGACAGACTAAACCAAGGAGTCAGGGATTTTTTTCCTATGTAACTTTTTAGTTTAATAGTAAATAGATGAATGCGAAGATTAAGATGACAATACAAATAATTTTCCTTTCAACATGTACCTTAATTCCAAATGAATAAACTACACACAAAGGTTTACTTAATGATTTATAAACATAAGAAAAGTAACTGTTCACTGAGCACCTACTGTGTCCCCAAGTGGTTAACATACATTAATTCTAATTGGTGACAGTAGCAAAGTGGGCAATGGCTGCTTCTCGTGCAAACTTGAGTATAAGCCCACCCTCCCTCCCCCCCCCCCCCCCATAACCTCTAAGTCTCTTTGGAAATCCTCACAACACATCTCAAGGGAGATATTACTGACTTCATTTTATAGATAAGGAAACTGAGGTCAGATTGATTAAATAAATTGCCTATGGCCTCCCAGCTTCTAAATGTAAAAGTTATCATTTGAACCAAAATCTTGTGGGTTGTTTTCTACACAGTGCTTCAGTAAAGCCTATGTTTCTTCTTCGTATCTATATGGAATACTAAGACATACTTTAAAAAAAATTCTTCATTTGATTTCTTATACCACTTTGAGAGTTTCTTCTACCTCACTTTATTTTCTTTGCTCAGATTTATGTCTGAGTAAAAAGAAGAAAGGGTATTTTAAGACTGCCAGCAAACATTTCTGACTGTGTGGCTAGATAGCCAGGCTGATGAAGAGGTAGGAAGTGAGTGGAGGTTTCAAAACTGATATTCCCAGCATTATTTTAGATACTCTTAATTCCTATTTTGTATTCCTTATAAAGGTCCTGGGCCAATTTGTCCTCAAATTCCTTTCTTGGTCTGGCTCTAGTTTACAGAAGAAAGAATTCCCCTGCCAGTTGTTTTATTGCCAGGGTCAAATCCTGGGGAGAACTGAAAGGTGAGGGGAAGATGGAAGGCAAACTTTGTGCCATCCCCTCAACAGCAGTGCCTTGACTGGTAGCCTGATGTGGTTCCACACTGGCCCCTGTGCTCTGATAATGCTGCCTTCTGCTTTTGTCCCTTCAGGCTGGGATAAGGGAGATAATGGTTTGCTATTGTTGCTAGCCTCTGGATGCCCTGGGTGTCCTGTTGGGGTTCTCAGTCTTTCAGCACCTGTGTAACCGTGCCCCCGCAACAAAATTCTGCTGTTTTAGGGGAGCCTGGGTGGCTCAGCTGGTTGAGTATCTGGCTTCAGATCAGGTCATGATCTCATAGTTTGTGAGTTTGAGCCCCGCATTGGACTTGCCACTGTCAGTGCAGAGCCCGCTTGGGATTCTCTTTGCCCTTCTGCTGTGTGCTCTTTCTCTCTCTCAAAAATAAATAAACGTTTTTTTTTAATCCTGATGTTTTAAAAACTCAGGTGGTTTTTCATATGATTTCACTTACATGTGGAGCCTAAAAAAGCAAATGAATAAGCAAACCAAAAGCAGAAATGGACTCATAAATACGGAGAACCAACTGATGGTTGCTAGAGGGGAGAGCTGTGGGGGCATGGGTAAAATGGGTGAAGGGAGTGGGAGACACAGGCTTCTAGTTCTGCAAGGAATAAGTCAAGGAGATAAAATGCACAGAATAAGGAGTAGAGCCCATGGTATTATAACAACATTGTATTATGGTGTCCGATGGTAGCTACCACACTTGTGGTACGCATAGCATAACATATAGAGTTGTTGAATCACTCCCTGTGTTGTACACCTGGAACTAAGGTAACACTGAGCATGAACTGTAGTAAGTTGAAAAAGAATTCAGGTGGTTTTTGTTTTCCTGATTAGATCTTGACACACACCCAAAATACTTTAGACTTCCTTATGAAGCTCAGTGCACTTGTGAATGTATATTTAATAATTGTCTTCTTAGCCAAAGTCTAAGTCTCATAAGGGCAGAGACCATGTCTGTCTCCTTCACCCCTATATTGCAGTAATTGCCAGATAAAAAGGGTTTAATAATTATATGTTGAATGAATGAATGAATAAGATGTGCCATCAAGTTTTTCTCTCCTCAAAGCATCTGTCACCTCCTCACTTCTTATTCTTGCCCATTGGATCTGGGCATCTTGAGGGCAGAATAAATATTTATCACATGAATGAAAAAGCTGTTTCAAAATTCGTTACTTTCCAGACTAACCAACTTTGATACCCACAGCCAAAATGAACAGCAGAATATAATGGACATTTAGTTATCTCAAAAACTCGGACTAAACATTTTGTTTTCTTTTAAAACAGCATAATGCTTGATACAGGCAAAAACATGATTTACATATATAGTCCTTGGCCTTGAGGAACTGTAAATGTAGTAAAGGAAGTAGATTTATAATTACAAATTATCCCAAGGTAGGAAATCATGGAATACTTAAATTGGGGGGTATCATGTGAGTCTGACTCTTGAAGGGTAGTCATATTTTTACTAGGTTAAGGAGTGGAGAGAAAGGCATTTCAGATAGGGAAGAGAATGTACAAAGTATCATACTATGAAGTATCCCGTAGTATGGTTCATGCAGAGAAGTGGAAATGAAGCTCTATAGCTGAAGCAGGGAGAATTAAAAGACACTTCAATGCCTACCAAACTGCATGCATTTCTGTTTTTCTTGATGGTGAATGTAAGGATTTTAGAGTGTGGTAGATTGAATTACTGACCCTATTCTTTATCTCTCCCTGCACCCACCTCCTTGCTATTTCCTTGAATATATATATACATGCATATATACATTTATATATATGTATATATGTGTATATATATATGTATATACATACATATATGTGTGTGTATATATATGTGTGTATATATATATGTGTGTATATATATATATATATATATATATATATATACACACATATATATATATATTCAAGGGATGCCTGGGTGGCTCAGTCAGTTAAGCACTGACAGTGGGGAGCCTGCTTGGGATTCTCTTTCTCTCCCTCTCTCTCTGCCCCTCCCCTGCTCATTATGCCTTTCCCCCCAGCTCCTTTACCTTGACCAATGGGATGAGAGTAGATGTAAAGCAGGCAGGAACTTGAAATGTACTTGAGAAGGAGGGTTTGCCCTTTTGAGTCTCAAAAGGCATGGGATAAGATCTTCCTGTGGGCAGCTGCTGACTCTTTTGCCTAGACTTCAAAATGAACGCAGGGAACAGAGCCATACCATCTGACCAATGAATCCAGGAGTGAAATAACTGCTCATTGCTGTATGCCACTGAGATTTTGTGGTTCTTTTTTATGCAGTGTTGTTGCAGTAGTAGCTGACACAGAGCAATCCATCCATAACACCTCTTTTTTGCAGCCTCATTTCAGAATCAATTGAGAGAGATAGGAGTATGGTAGTGCCCGGGAAGGGAGTGAGAAAGTGAAGGAGGACGGAAGAGCAATCATTCAGATAGAGAGAGCAAATATCTCCTTTATTATGAAAATTCTTTGAAGGATGAGGCTTACGAGTATTTGAACACTGGCTTCATGATACAGACCTCAGAATCACATGGTTCTGATTCAGCTACAGCACATTTGGTACACAGAGGCTGAGCCTTTTTCTTGAAACTCTGCCAGACCCAGAAGAGCAGAATGGCTGTCTTTGGTGGGCAGATCCCAAAGGCAGAAGGATGGGGAGGGTGAAATATCCATATCTAGATCCCACTCTCAACTTGACCCGTAAGATCATTTCTATCTATAAAAGTGCCTAATTAATAATGCCCACTTCTCAGGGTTCTCTGAGGGTTACATTAAAACAAATAAAGCACCAATAGAGTGCCTGATTTAGACAGCTCAACAAAATACTTGCCCTCATTCTTTCCCTACCCTATCCTGCCTCCGTTTCTGTTTTTGTTTATCTAGTATTCTTTTTCTCCTCCTCTTTTTGCTTTTCTTCCTGTCCATCTCCACTCCATCTCCTGCTCCATCTTTCCACTTCTACTCTAAATTAATGATAATGTATAGTGTATTGATTTTGCCAACTCTATGCTCCTTAATTTACACATCCAATGTATGAAGCATTAATTTCCTTCTATAAACATAGATCAAACTAAATTAAATTCCTTTCAAAAATTGGTTTGGACGTTCAATTGATCTTCACTTATGAAGTCATTGCATCTTAACCTAAAAACTTTCATCCCCTCAATATGTCACTGTCAAATTTCTCATAGGTTTTCTATTTTTACTTGTGGTTAGATTTTATGAAGAACAAGCTATCCTAATTTAATATGTGCTTGAGCTTATTATGCTTTTAATTTCAAGTCTCTTCAGATCACATACTGGAGCAATATGTAGGCCATTAAGCAACACTGCTGTGTCTCCATTTTCAATGCTCATCTTTTTTTTTTTTTTTCTTTTTTTTTTTGGTGGAATTTAAACAATGATGTTGAGGAATTGACACAAAAGAAAAATTTAAAAAAAGCTCAGCACTGGGCCCAGGTGATATAGTTAATGGCAGGAAGGAAGGAAGGAGGAAGGAGAAGGAAGGAAGGAAGGATGGAAGCAGGAAGGGAAAGAAAGGAGGGAAGGGGAGAAAGAAGGAGGGAAGAAGAAAAAAAAGATATAAATCTAAAAGCTGTTACTTATCAGGATGATGTAAACATGAAAGAAGTGAATAAGGACTGTTACAAGAAAACAAGGAGGCCCCAGTCCCATTTGCCTCAGAACCATGAGACAGAAACAGGAACACAGGTAAGGACAGCCTACAATGCAGTGGGGGTGGGGGTGCAAACAGCATTTGGGTTCATCAAGTAGGCAGTCCGTGTGAAGATGACAAATATAAAACTTCTGAATCCATGTACACTTGTTATTTCCAACTTATTTATGGCTTTTGGACATGAAAGATGATGTGGGGAAAAACATAAATAACTTAAAAACTTTACATACCAGAATGGTTTAGGAAGACAAAAGACACACAGTTGAACAGTATGAAAATTTCAGTCTACCATTGCCACATGCTTTGAGATTTTTTTTTAAGTTTATTTATTTTGAGAGAAAGAGCAAGAGAGAGCATGTGTGTGCAAGCAGGGGGAGGGGCAGAGAAAAAGGGAAAGAGAAAATCTCAAGCAGGCTCTGCACTGTCAGTGTGTGGCGCCTGATGGGGGCTTGATCTCACGGTTCATGAGGTCATGACCTGAACTGAAATTAACAGACAGTTAACCGACTGAGCCACCCAGGCTCCCCAAGAGCTCTTGATTAGAGTAAAATATTTCCTAAAATCTGGAGAAAGTTTTTGTATTGTTTTGTTTGTTCTGTACATTGGTTTTTTGAACATTCAATGGGCCTAGCTCTTGTTTGTTTCTTTCTTTCTTTTGCACATATTCCTCTGTGGAAAGCCTGTGGCACCTGCCGCATTAGGAAAGGGAAAGGCAGAACTGTTCATCCTTCAACAGTAACACTTGCTTCTTTTAAAGACCTGCTTCTCTGATCTTCCCATATTTAGTAAAGCAAGGAATAACAGAGGGAGATGCATTAATAACACTGGCAGTTTTATGCAGCAATGCCTAAAAGTAAAAAAAAAAAGAGAGAAATTTAGATATAGCATGCATTTTACAGATCAGAGGAAACTTTCCAGATGTTCTATCTGGAATATTTAGGTAATTTTTTTTAATGTACTGCTGACAGTGGTGAATATCAGTTTCCATTGTACGAGACTTGTGACTCGATCTGTCTCAGATCTGTGTGGCAGGCTTGGGTTTATTCTGGCATCTTGAAATGTCTTCAGATTATGGGGTGAACATTTTTCTTGCCCCTCTCTTGAGCACGGTGGGCGGAGGGGAGTGTGTGCTGCTTTACTTCAGTGAAGTACATGCCTTACATTTCCTCTTATCTGAGTGGAGAGACTTGTGGCCATCATGCAGAGTGTCCAGGTGGGATTCAGAAGGGAACTCAGGTGAGCTCACCTCACAACCCAGAGCCAAATAACTCAGCAGTATCATTGTACCGCATATCTCTCATGCACTTTGTATTTTTAACCAGCTTTTCTAGCTGTCTTGGTAAGAGGGCTAGTCTACAATAAAATACTCTGCTAATACCAGATATGGGAATGCTATATAGATACTAATAAATATATACAGAAAATAACTTTTTATTTTATTGTGAAGAGTTTCATCAGAATGGGTATTGAACTTTACTGAATTTTGTTAGATTTGTAGTGAGATAATGATATATTTTTGGCTTTGATTTATTGATTGAATTAATTATATGAATATACATTCTAATATTAATCTAGTATTTCTTAATTAGAGCCACTTAAAATAATAAGTGTATTACTTTTGGCATGTGACTGAATTCATTTTGTGTAATTTTTATTTAAGGGTTTAAGAATGTATGTTCCTAAAGAATCACAACTTTTAATTTTAATTTTATTCTTAAATTTTTATTTAAATTCTAGTTAGTTAACATACATGGCAATATTAGCTTCAGAAGTAGAATTCAGTGACTCATCACTTACATACAACACCCAGTGCTCATCATAACAAGTGCCTTCCTTAATACCCATCATCCATCTAGCCCATCCCCCACCCACCACCCTCCATTGACCCTCAGTTTGCTCTCTATTGTTAATTTTTAAGTGCAAGTTTTGTTTCTTCTTGGATGAAAAATGTTATGAATATTCAGAGTTTACAATTTTTAAGTGATATTTTTTGTTCATATTTTTATTATTACATTGGTTTTATTGCATCGTATTCAGAGAATATGGCCTATGCCATTTATGTTTTTTGTAATTTGAAACTTCCTTTGTGGCCCAGTAATCAATTTTTCCAAATTTTCCATGGTTATTAAAAAATGAGTAGTATTATTGGTAGGGTGCAAATTTGGGGAAATTAATAAATTTTATTAGTTATATTATCAGAATATCTACAGTTCTAATTTCTGTCTACTTCATCCAACAAAGACTGAAAAGTATGTTTATATTTTCTTAGTATAGTGTTTGGGTAATTTTTCCTTTCAATTAAAATGGTTTTTTTAAATCTTTAAAAAATTTTTTAAAGTTTATCCATTTATTTTGAGAGAGATAGAATGAGCATGAGCAGGGGAGAGACAAGGAGAGAGGGGGAGAGAGAATCCCAAGCAGGCTCCGTACTGTCAGCACAAAGCCCAAAAGGGCTTGAACTCACAAACCTGAGCCAAAGTCAAGAGTCAGATGCTTAATCAACTGAGCCACCTAAGTGCCCCTCAATTAAAATCGTTTTGATATCATATATTTTGATGCAGTATTTTTTAGTACATGCAGATTACTCCATAACTGATAAACACACACACTGTTCATTGTGAATTTCATCAACAAAGAATGACTGTCTTCATCCCACTAAATGCAATTTCCTTTAATTTCTTCCTCCTTGCTAATTATGCAATCACTTCTGCTTAAGAAATTATATTCATTTAACATATCATTTATGAAAAACCCATCTGGGTGTTTATAGTAAAATTTGGAAAAACTCTGATATAGATTCTTTGTAGCTCAAACTTCCTTCTATTCAGTAGGAATTCAAGTATTTTTTATTAAATTTTTAATGCTCATTCCTACACTTTGAAACCTGGAACACTGAAAGTTAGATGATAATACATTGATAATCAAATTTGAAATCCATATCCAAGAAGCATCTCTTTATGATGAATTAAGTAAACGAATGGCAATAGCAAACGCTTAGGTGATTATAGGATGATCTTTGTTGAAAGATAAAGAGTTCTGAGCAATAATTTTAGGTTACTTTAATAAAATTACAATGAAAAGTAAAAAGTCTCTGATTACCCCTCCTTAGACTTAAACCAAATTAAGCATAATAACATTAATTGTATTTTATAGCAAATTAAACTGATAACCACAATGCCTTAAGTGGAGGAGAAAAAAGAAAATAAACCAAACAAACAAGGATTGATGAGATTTCCTGGCAGCGCAAACTTAGCCTTTGTGAGGTTTTCTTTTGATTAATCATAAATTACTTCTTCAAATTGCCATGTAACTGAGAGTGCACTATTTACAAGATTTGTGATGTTGGTTGGTGCTTATGTTGTACCTTGGACCACCTAGGATTCTTGTCCTCCAAAGTCTTAGTACATATTTACACTTCTACCATCAGCATATTGGCTTCCTACTTATCCACATCCTTGCCAACACTTTATATTATCAAATTCTAACTTTTGTGTATCTCATAGTTGTGAAAAATTTTAATATCTTTAATATGTTTACAGCCCATTCTTCTTTCTGTCAAGTGTTTTGTATTCTTTTTTTTTTTTTTTAATTTTTTTTTTTCAACGTTTATTTATTTTTGGGACAGAGAGAGACAGAGCATGAACGGGGGAGGGGCAGAGAGAGAGGGAGACACAGAATCGGAAACAGGCTCCAGGCTCTGAGCCATCAGCCCAGAGCCTGACGCGGGGCTCGAACTCACGGACCGCGAGATCGTGACCTGGCTGAAGTCGGACGCTTAACCGACTGCGCCACCCAGGCGCCCCAAGTGTTTTGTATTCTTTCCCCATTTCCTAATTTTTTCTTTTACTGCTTTGTAGGAAAGCATTTTATATTCTGGGTACTAACCATTTATCAGTTATGTATTGTCAGGAGCTCAGCTGAGCTCGGAGAGAGAGTGAGCTGAGCTATCAGATATCAGAGTAGCCAATTAAAACAAGAACCCCAAAATGAGAAAGACGGGCATTTAGTGACTTACTGCTGTGATATAAGCAAGAGATTACAACTGGAGAAAGCACTGGCTCCTCACTCACCTTCTATTTTTTCCCAGACAAAAGTGCATCAGTTAAGGGTCAGGTAGATCCACCTAGACATGGGTGTTGTCCTCCTGTGGAGAGAGAATCAAACAAAGGCTCCAGCAGTTTTATGAATCTTGGGATGGACAGAGGCTTATGGGGAAGAGCTAGAACAAGTGTCTTCTTGGTTTCCCCTCCTCTCCCTGACAAAGTGACTCAGCAGAAGCACCTGAAGAAGTCCTCCACCCAGTGCCTCGGATACTGAGACCTAGGAATGAAGGCAAATATTCAGGGAGCTCCACTCAGCGGGGCGTGAGTGCTTGACTGCAGCTCCCTTCAGAGGCCACAAAGAGCTAGGTGCACACATCTGGTATGGGGAAGGCAGGTTTCTCCATGAGGCATGTCAGGAAAAGTCTTGGTGATTGCCTGTGGTCAGGCCTGAATAATCACACATAGGGTTTTAACCAGGACCTGGGCTCCTCTTACGCTGAAAATGTCTTGTCCCTGTGTGTGGTTTATTTTTTCATTCCTTAAATAAGTCAAACTTCTTTAAACGTTCTTTTTTGTCCCAAAGTCATAAAGTAGTCTCTTATCATTCTTAAAATCCTTATGCTTTTCCTTATCATATTTAGGAGTTTATATGACATGTGGACATAACTTATTTTTCCGTATTTGTAACCAATTGTATAGCACCGTTTATTGAATTGTCTATATTATCTCTATTGATTAACAATGACATTTGTCATATGTGAAGTTTGTGTTTATGTGTGGTTCTGTTTCTAGGCTTACTCTTCTGTTCCTCTGGTCTTTTGTTTCCTTCTGAGGCCACATAATATTGTCTCAATTATTATTGCTTTATAATAAGCATTGTTTATAATTGGGCAAATCCTTCCATCCTGTTTTTGTTGTTTTTTTTTTTTTTTTTTTTCAAATTTATCTTGGCTGTTCTTGCCATTAGCTGCTCATGTACATTTTCACACCAGTTTGTGAAGTTGCATAACAAACTTGGGTATGATTTTGAAACGAGTTCACATTAAATGTATATATAGGTTAGGATATGCACTAATCATCTATGCTGAAACACCTGGCTGGCTTAGTTGGTAGAGCATCCAACTCCTAATATCAAGGTCGTAAGTTCAAGCTCCATGTTATGGGTAGAGTTCACTTAAAAATAAACAGCTTTAGTATATCAGAGTCTCTTCCTCGTGTACTTGATTTATTTCTTTAATATCTTCCAATAAAGTGTTCTTAATTAATTAATATTAAATTTAATATTAATGTATATTAAATATATATTTATAATAATATATAATAATTATATGTTAAAGACTATATATACTCTCATATCCAGTTACTATGCTTTTATCTGATTAAATCAAATAATTTTCAGTGGATTCTTTTTTTTATACAAACATTTTCAAATATGATGATTTGGTTCATTTTTTTATTGTTTGAGACAGAGAGTGCACGCACAAATGGCGGAGGAGCAGAGCGAGAAGAAGAGAGAGAATCCCAAGCAGGCTCCATGCTGTCAGTGCCAAGTCCAACGGAGGGCTCAGTCCTATGAACCATGAGATCATGACCTGAGCCAGAAATCAAGAGTTGGACACCCAACCGACTGAGCCACCCAGGTGCCCCACAATTTGTTTAATTTTCCCTTTATTTCTTTCATTTGTCTAACTGCACTACTATGGTTTTCTTTATGTTATTCAATATAGTAATGATAGTGAGCATAGTTGTCTCAATCCTGATTTTAATGTGAATTAACCTGACATTTCACTATCAGGTGTGGTAAATTTCTGTAAGCTTACGGTAGATTCCTTTTATCAGGAAAGAAGTTTTCTTCTATTCCTAAGTTGCTATGAATTGTGATAGTAAACATTGGATTTCCCTAATGCTTTTTTCTCCATTTAAAGAGATGATCAGATAACTTTTTTCCTTCAATATATTAACATGCTAAACTCTATTAGTAAATTTCCCAATGCTAAAGTGTTCTTGCATTCTTGTCTGGGATTAATTCAATTAGATCACGACATATAAATTTTTAAATACATTGCTTATTCAGTTTCCTGATACTTCCACAGTGATTTTTGCATCTATGATTCATGAAAGGCCAGATTTCCATTCTTATCCTGTCCTTCACTGGTTTTCATATGCAATTTTTCCTATATTCTGCTTTCTGTATGTCTTGATTTTTATGTTTCTCTTTTTTTCACCATTATGAATTTCTTTTGGATTATTGTAGTTTTTAAAAAACTTCTATTGTTTTTCCCTCCCCACTGACTTGGAAATTCTAAATTCTATTTCTCTTTTTTTTTTTTTTTTAAATTTTTTTTTTTTTTTTTTAACGTTTATTTATTTTGGGGACAGAGAGAGACAGAGCATGAACGGGGGAGGGGCAGAGAGAGAGGGAGACACAGAATTGGAAGCAGGCTCCAGGCTCTGAGCCATCAGCCCAGAGCCCGACGCGGGGCTCGAACTCACGGACCGCAAGATCGTGACCTGGCTGAAGTCGGATGCTTAACCGACTGCGCCACCCAGGCACCCCTCTCTTTTTTTTTATTATAATAAATGTTACATATAGCTAGCTCTGATTAACTTTTACTATATAATTGTCCACTTATTTTGCTATATCATCTTTTCTTGCTCCAAGTTAGACGTTATCGTTTTATGCAATTTTTTTTAAGAAAGATTTATCCTCTCCTTTATTTTTATCAGTTTCTTCATCATGACTCCTTCCCTTATCTGGAACCATTTTTGTGAGACTGTTTTCCTTTGTTTGAAATATACTTTGGAATTTCCTTTATTGAGGGTTTATTGGTTGTTGTTCTAAAATGCTTTTATTTTGTTCACATTCCTGAATAGTAGTTTATCTATGTATATAATTACAGGTTGAAATTAATCTGTGGCAGTACTTTGAAAATTTTCTGGTTTCCATTGTTGAAATTGAGAAGTCCGCGGTGAATCTAATTGTTATTTCTTTGTAGGTAATCTTTTTCTTCTCACTGTTTCCAATATCATCTCTTTGTTTTTGCTTTTCTTTATTTTTACTATGATATACTGTGGAAGAATATTCCTTTATTTATTCTGATTATGAGGTTTGTCTTTTATTAATTATAAAATTTTGTTAACTATTATCTCTTCAGATATTTCCTGTTCCTTTTTCTATTTGCTTCTTTCTTCTAGAACACCATATAAATCCATATACATAAATGTATATATGTATGTATATAATATACGTAACACACATATACATGTACATGTGTATATATTCTTACATACATATATTTTTTTCATTTGATTCTTCATGTGCCTTAATCTCTCTCATATTCATTCTTTTGTGTGAAATTTTAGTGTAAAATCTTTTAGAAAATTAATTTGAATCTGTCTTCCAGTTCCCCAATTTTTCTTATAAGTTACATCTAATCTGTTATTCAAACCACATTGAATGCTTAAATTCAATGATTACATGTTTTCTACAACTTCTGTTGGTTTACTTTTCAAATCTGCCAATATTTGGAAGCAAAATATCTTGTTAATTGCTTAGTTTTTATTTCTTTCTATTTCTTCAAGCATTTAAACATTCTAATTTTGTGAGTTTTATAATTCCAAGATGTAAGTTCCCATGTTTGGCCTGGTTTGATATGCTTGTTTTTTAGGCTTCAGAGAGCTTAAAGTTAAGCCCTTTAGGGAGAATACTCTGCCAGGTACCCGGAGCTCTGCCAGTGGGGACAGCTGTAATTTATTTCTCAGCTTGGCACTTCCTATGCCACATAAGTGGTTTAACTTAGATTCCTAAGACTACTCAAATCATGCCTGTGTTTACAAATTCTCAAGGGAGAATTTTTCCTGACTCATAGCACAGTTAAGATAGATACAGTTCCTGACTGTACAAATTTGGCCTCATTTATCATTTTACAGAAAGCATTGCCCTCCAAAGACCACAGTTTTGTGTGAGAGAGGGAGGGCAAGACTCCAGTTTAATTTTCTACCTGAAACGATTCCAGGTGTTATTTGTTTTTTCTGTCCTGTCCTTAAAACCCAAACCTCTTGGGGCGCCTGGGTGGCGCAGTCGGTTAAGCGTCCGACTTCAGCCAGGTCACGATCTCTTGGTCCGTGAGTTCGAGCCCCGCGTCAGGCTCTGGGCTGATGGCTCAGAGCCTGGAGCCTGTTTCCGATTCTGTGTCTCCCTCTCTCTCTGCCCCTCCCCCGTTCATGCTCTGTCTCTCTCTGTCCCAAAAATAAATAAACGTTGAAAAAAAAAAAATTAAAAAAAAAAAACAAAAAACCCAAACCTCTTGATAACCCAGACCACCAAATACTTTAGGGGCTGTTTCAACTCACCATTGTAAAACACAAACAACAGGTCTGCAGATAGAAAACATTAAATGTAAATACACATTAAATAAATAATAGAATATGTCACATAGGAAATGACTAGTGGGACCAGGAATGTTTAACTTGGAGAAGATTGACATTTTGATAGGGTTGATGATGAATAGGCAGATCATCTGGTAGCTCTCTCTACTCATTTCAAATATTTGAATGGCAGAGAAGTTCAAATAGATTTGCTCTGTGTGACCTAAATGAATAGTATTAATGTTGATCCATCAATAAATATACAAGCCATTGTTGTCTGGCAGTGGAAAATTTAAATAACTGCAATACTATCATTTGATTTGTTTTGTTTTTTACAAACCGTAATGGTCACATATGTAAAATACTCATTTTTCAAAAATTTAACATTAAATCATAACCTTTAAAAATAATATTTAAAAGTTTTCAAAACATGATTGTTGGCCTCACAATATTTTATAATGTGAAAATGGCATGATTTATTTAATCATTCTCTTGTAGAGTGAGCTTTTGCTCTTAAGAGTAAAAGTAAAATCTTAAGAGTAAAAAACATCCATACTATCTTTTTAAAAGATCTCTAATAAGTTCCTTAGATTGCTAAAAGTGTCCAAAGGTCATGAATAAGTTTTATTTATTTTTTTTTTAAATGTTTTAATCATTTATTTTACAGAATGATGGTGATAACAGATGGTAGGGTTTTTTTTTTTTTTTAATTTTTTCTTTTTTTTTTTTTTTCTGAAATTTATTGACAAATTGGTTTCCATACAACACCCAGTGCTCATCCCAAAAGGTGCCCTCCTCAATACCCATCACCCACCGTCTCCTCCCTCCCGCCCCCCATCAACCCTCAGTTTGTTCTCAGTTTTTAACAGTCTCTTATGCTTTGGCTCTCTCCCATTCTAACCGCTTTTTTTTTTTTTTTTCCCTTCCCCTCCCCCATGGGTTCCTGTTAAGTTTCTCAGGATCCACATAAGAGTGAAACCATATGGTATCTGTCTTTCTGTGTATGGCTTATTTCACTTAGCATCACACTCTCCAGTTCCATCCACGTTGCTACAAAAGGCCATATTTCATTTTTTCTCATTGCCACGTAATATTCCATTGTGTATATAAACCACAATTTCTTTATCCATTCATCAGTTGATGGACATTTAGGCTCTTTCCATAATTCGGCTATTGTTGAGAGTGCTGCTATGAACATTGGGGTACAAGTGGCCCTATGCATCAGTGCTCCTGTATCCCTTGGATAAATTCCTAGCAGTGCTATTGCTGGGTCATAGGGTAGGTCTATTTTTAATTTTCTGAGGAACCTCCACACTGCTTTCCAGAGCGGCTGCACCAATTTGCATTCCCACCAACAGTGCAAGAGGGTTCCCGTTTCTCCACATCCTCTCCAGCATCTATAGTCTCCTGATTTGTTCATTTTGGCCACTCTGACTGGCGTGAGGTGATACCTGAGTGTGGTTTTGATTTGTATTTCCCTGATAAGGAGCGACGCTGAACATCTTTTCATGTGCCTGTTGGCCATCCGGATGTCTTCTTTAGAGAAGTGTCTATTCATGTTTTCTGCCCATTTCTTCACTGGGTTATTTGTTTTTCGGGTGTGGAGTTTGGTGAGCTCTTTATAGATTTTGGATACTAGCCCTTTGTCCGATAGGTCATTTGCAAATATCTTTTCCCATTCCGTTGGTTGCCTTTTAGTTTTGTTGGTTGTTTCCTTTGCTGTGCAGAAGCTTTTTATCTTCATAAGGTCCCAGTAATTCACTTTTGCTTTTAATTCCCTTGCCTTTGGGGATGTGTCGAGTAAGAGATTGCTACGGCTGAGGTCAGAGAGGTCTTTTCCTGCTTTCTCCTCTAAGGTTTTGATGGTTTCCTGTCTCACATTTAGGTCCTTTATCCATTTTGAGTTTATTTTTGTGAATGGTGTGAGAAAGAGGTCTAGTTTCAACCTTCTGCATGTTGCTGTCCAGTTCTCCCAGCACCATTTGTTAAAGAGGCTGTCTTTTTTCCATTGGATGTTCTTTCCTGCTTTGTCAAAGATGAGTTGGCCATACGTTTGTGGGTCTAGTTCTGGGGTTTCTATTCTATTCCATTGGTCTATGTGTCTGTTTTGGTGCCAATACCATGCTGTCTTGATGATGACAGCTTTGTAGTAGAGGCTAAAGTCTGGGATTGTGATGCCTCCTGCTTTGGTCTTCTTCTTCAAAATTCCTTTGGCTATTCGGGGCCTTTTGTGGTTCCATATGAATTTTAGGATTGCTTGTTCTAGTTTTGAGAAGAATGCTGGTGCAATTTTGATTGGGATTGCATTGAATGTGTAGATAGCTTTGGGTAGTATTGACATTTTGACAATATTTATTCTTCCAATCCATGAGCAGGGAATGTCTTTCCATTTCTTTAAATCTTCTTCAATTTCCTTCATAAGCTTTCTATAGTTTTCAGCATACAGATCCTTTACATCTTTGGTTAGATTTATTCCTAGGTATTTTATGCTTCTTGGTGCAATTGTGAATGGGATCAGTTTCTTGATTTGTCTTTCTGTTGCTTCATTGTTAGTGTATAAGAATGCAACTGAGGGGCGCCTGGGTGGCGCAGTCGGTTAAGCGTCCGACTTCAGCCAGGTCACGATCTCGCGGTCTGTGAGTTCGAGCCCCGCGTCAGGCTCTGGGCTGATGGCTCAGAGCCTGGAGCCTGTTCCCGATTCTGTGTCTCCCTCTCTCTCTGCCCCTCCCCCGTTCATGCTCTGTCTCTCTCTGTCCCAAAAATAAATAAAAAAACGTTGAAAAAAAAATTTAAAAAAAAAAAAAAAAAAAAAAAAAAAAGAATGCAACTGATTTCTGTACATTGATTTTGTATCCTGCAACC
This sequence comes from Prionailurus viverrinus, assembly GCF_022837055.1. Taxonomy (NCBI): domain Eukaryota; kingdom Metazoa; phylum Chordata; class Mammalia; order Carnivora; family Felidae; genus Prionailurus; species Prionailurus viverrinus. Next base: position 115,257,205 of record NC_062565.1, read on the forward strand.
TTGCTGAATTCCTGTATCAGTTCTAGCAGACTTTTGGTGGAGTCTATCGGATTTTCCATATATAATATCATGTCATCTGCAAAAAGCGAAAGCTTGACTTCATCTTTGCCAATTTTGATGCCTTTGATTTCCTTTTGTTGTCTGATTGCTGATGCTAGAACTTCCAGCACTATGTTAAACAGCAGCGGTGAGAGTGGGCATCCTTGTCGTGTTCCTGATCTCAGGGAAAAAGCTTTCAGTTTTTCCCCGTTGAGGATGATGTTAGCTGTGGGCTTTTCATAAATGGCTTTTATGATCTTTAAGTATGTTCCTTCTATCCCGACTTTCTCAAGGGTTTTTATTAAGAAAGGGTGCTGGATTTTGTCGAAGGCCTTTTCTGCATCGATTGACAGGATCATATGGTTCTTCTCTCTTTTTTTGTTAATGTGATGTATCACGTTGATTGATTTGCGAATGTTGAACCAGCCCTGCATCCCAGGAATGAATCCCACTTGATCATGGTGAATAATTCTTTTTATATGCCGTTGAATTCGATTTGCTAGTATCTTATTGAGAATTTTTGCATCCATATTCATCAGGGATATTGGCCTGTAGTTCTCTTTTTTTACTGGGTCTCTGTCTGGTTTAGGAATCAAAGTAATACTGGCTTCATAGAATGAGTCTGGAAGTTTTCCTTCCCTTTCTATTTCTTGGAATAGCTTGAGAAGGATAGGTATTATCTCTGCTTTAAACGTCTGGTAGAACTCCCCTGGGAAGCCATCTGGTCCTGGACTCTTATTTGTTGGGAGATTTTTGATAACCGATTCAATTTCTTCGCTGGTTATGGGTCTGTTCAAGCTTTCTATTTCCTCCTGATTGAGTTTTGGAAGAGTGTGGGTGTTCAGGAATTTGTCCATTTCTTCCAGGTTGTCCAATTTGTTGGCATATAAGTTTTCATAGTATTCCCTGATAATTGTTTGTATCTCTGAGGGATTGGTTGTAATAATTCCATTTTCATTCATGATTTTATCTATTTGGGTCATCTCCCTTTTCTTTTTGAGAAGCCTGGCTAGAGGTTTGTCAATTTTGTTTATTTTTTCAAAAAACCAACTCTTGGTTTCGTTGATCTGCTCTACAGTTTTTTTAGTTTCTATATTGTTTATTTCTGCTCTGATCTTTATTATTTCTCTTCTTCTGCTGGGCTTAGGCTGCCTTTGCTGTTCTGCTTCTAGTTCCTTTAGGTGTGCTGTTAGATTTTGTATTTGGGATTTTTCTTGTTTCTTGAGATAGGCCTGGATGGCAATGTATTTTCCTCTCAGGACTGCCTTTGCTGCGTCCCAAAGCGTTTGGATTGTTGTATTTTCATTTTCGTTTGTTTCCATATATTTTTTAATTTCTTCTCTAATTGCCTGGTTGACCCACTCATTCGTTAGTAGGGTGTTCTTTAACCTCCATGCTTTTGGAGTTTTTCCAGACTTTTTTCTGTGGTTGATTTCAAGCTTCATAGCATTGTGGTCTGAAAGTAAGCATGGTATAATTTCAATTCTTGTAAACTTATGAAGGGCTGTTTTGTGACCCAGTATATGATCTATCTTGGAGAATGTTCCATGTGCACTCGAGAAGAAAGTATATTCTGTTGCTTTGGGATGCAGAGTTCTAAATATATCTGTCAAGTCCATCTGATCTAATGTCTCATTCAGGGCCCTTGTTTCTTTATTGACTGTGTGTCTAGATGATCTATCCATTTCTGTAAGTGGTGTATTAAAGTCCCCTGCAATTACCACATTCTTATGAATAACGTTGCTTATGTTTATGAGTAATTGTTTTATATATTTGGGGGCTCCGGTATTCGGTGCATAGACATTGATAATTGTTAGCTCTTCCTGATGGATAGACCCTGTAACTATTATATAATGTTCTTCTTCATCTCTTGTTACAGCCTTTAATTTAAAGTCTAGTTTGTCTGATATAAGTATGGCTACTCCAGCTTTCTTTTGGCTTCCAGTCGCATGATAAATAGTTCTCCATCCCCTCACTCTCAATCTAAAGGTGTCCTCAGGTCTAAAATGAGTCTCTTGTAGACAGCAAATAGATGGGTCTTGTTTTTTTATCCATTCTGATACCCTATGTCTTTTGGTTGGCGCATTTAATCCATTTACATTCAGTGTTATTATAGAAAGATACGGGTTTAGAGTCATTGTGATGTCTGTATGTTTTATGCTTATAGTGATGTCTCTGGGACTTTGTCTCACAGGGTCCCCCTTAGGATCTCTTGTAGGGCTGGTTTAGTGGTGACAAATTCCTTCAGTTTTTGTTTGTTTGGGAAGACCTTTATCTCTCCTTCTATTCTAAATGACAGACTTGCTGGATAAAGGATTCTTGGCTGCATATTTTTTTCTGTCTAGCACCCTGAAAATCTCGTGCCAATTCTTTCTGGCCTGCCAAGTTTCAAAAGAGAGATCAGTCACGAGTCTTATAGGTCTCCCTTTATATGTGAGGGCACGTTTATCCCTTGCTGCTTTCAGAATTTTCTCTTTATCCTTGTATTTTGCCAGTTTCACTATGATATGTCGTGCAGAAGATCGATTCAAGTTACGTCTGAAGGGAGTTCTCTGTGCCTCTTGGATTTCAATGCCTTTTTCCTTCCCCAGTTCAGGGAAGTTCTCAGCTATTATTTCTTCAAGTACCCCTTCAGCACCTTTCCCTCTCTCTTCCTCCTCTGGGATACCAATTATGCGTATATTATTTCTTTTTAGTATATCACTTAATTCTCTAATTTTCCCCTCATACTCCTGGATTTTTTTATCTCTCTTTTTCTCAGCTTCCTCTTTTTCCATAACTTTATCTTCTAGTTCACCTATTCTCTCCTCTGCCTCTTCAAGCCGAGCTGTGGTGGTTTCCATTTTGTTATGCATTTCGTTTAAAGCGTTTTTCAGCTCCTCGTGACTGTTCCTTAGTCCCTTGATCTCTGTAGCAAGAGATTCTCTGCTGTCCTGTATACTGTTTTCAAGCCCAGCGATTAATTTTATGACTATTATTCTAAATTCACTTTCTGTTATATTATTTAAATCCTTTTTGATCAGCTCATTAGCTGTTGTTATTTCCTGGAGATTCTTCTGAGGGGAGTTCTTCCGCTTGGTCATTTTGGATAGTCCCTGGAGTGGTGAGGACCTGCAGGGCACTTCCCCTGTGCTGTGGTGTATAACTGGAGTTGGTGGGCGGGGCCGCAGTCAGACCTGATGTCTGCCCCCAGCCCACCGCTGGGGCCACAGTCAGACTGGTGTGTGCCTTCTCTTCCCCTCTCCTAGGGGTGGGATTCACTGTGGGATGGTGTGGCTCGTCTGGGCTACTTGCACCCTGCCAGGCTTGTGATGCTGGGGATCTGGCGTATTAGCTGGGGTGGGTAGGCAAGGTGCTCGGGGACAGGAGGGGCAGGCTTAGATCACTTCTCCTTAGGTGATCCACTTCAGGAGGGGCCCCGTGGCAGCGGGAGGGAGTCAGATCCGCTGCCGGAGGTTTGGCTCCGCCGAAGCGCAGAGTTGGGTGTTTGCGCGGAGTGAGCAAGTTCCCTTGCAGGAACCGGTTCCCTTTGGGATTTCGGCTGGGGGATGGGCGGGGGAAATGGCGCTGGCGAGCGCCTTTGTTCCCCACCAAACTGAGCTCTGTTGTCAGGGGGCTCAGCAGCTCTCCCTCCCTTTGTCCTCCAGCCTTCCCGCTTTCCGAGCAGAGCTGTTAATTTATGACCTCCCAGACGCTAAGTCGCGCTTGCTGTCGGAACACAGTCCGCCCGGCCCCTCCGCTTTTGCAAGCCAGACTCGGGGGCTCTTCTTGGCCGGCGAGCCGCCCCTCTGCCCCGGCTCCCTCCCGCCAGTCCGTGGAGCGCGCACCGCCTCGCCGCCCTTCCTACCCTCTTCCGTGGGCCTCTTGTCTGCGTTTGGCTCCGGCGACTCTGTTCTGCTAATCCTCTGGCGGTTTTCTGGGTTATTTAGGCAGGTGTAGATGGAATCTAAGTGATCAGCAGGACGTGCGGTGAGCCCAGCGTCCTCCTAAGCCGCCATCTTGCCCGGAAAATCCAGGTCATGAATAAGTTTTAACGGCATATGATATTTGTTACTTAAACTACAAGTGTTGCCCATAAAATATACACTATATGTGTGTTAAATGTGTTAAATATGATAAATAGTTGCCAAATTGATTAATATACAGGTATTATTGTTATCATAATTTATCATATCCTCCTTCTGCTACTTCTATTGAACTGTCCCCTGATTTCTTTTGCCTAAAGGAGTCTACTAATGGTTCCATATGGGATATGTTTGAAACCTGTGTGTTTTTAGATACCACCTATAATTAACTTTTGCAGCAGTAGACATCGAATCTAAAAGTCAATCCATTTTAGATTCTTTCTTATATGACGTTTTCTCTTCCTACACAGCATGAAGTCCTTGATATCTAAGAAATGATGCTTATTAAAGGCCAGAGACTATAATCTTGAGAATTTGAGTGATCCTGTGATTTATTGCTATTCCACACTGACATATACTATGCAGACTTTCCCTGGGCAAAGAGAGTATTAACTGGCACGGCTGAATCAACCTCATTCATTTATACCTTGAAGTAAACTTAAACCAACTCTGTATGTTGCACAAAGCATCTTCATTTAAATTCTTTTTCTTTCTTTCTTTCTTTCTTTCTTTCTTTCTTTCTTTCTTTCTTTCTTTTCCTTCTTTCTTTCTTTTAAAATAAAAGTCTCCTTCCTCTGTCAGGGTATCAGGAGTCAGTCTAGATAAAGGAGTTGATTTAGGTGGCAGGCATCCTTCCTGTTATCCCTGAAGGAACATTGCATAAGCAGCTACTGACTCTTCACGCGAGTACTACATGGTCTCTTGACCTTGTGGCTAGATCATATTTGGACACACAAGCCATAAGCAACTAGAACTCATTTAATTTTAGAATAGAGCTCAGAGATCAATATGATGAAACATGGGTGTTTTATTTCTCATCATTTATATTTTAGAAATGCTTCTTGTGAAATCTTCAAAAATTGAATTTCAGAAAAGAAAATATCATACCCGGAAAAAAGCCATATTTATAGGGAAAATATGCCTGCCATCTGCCTTTAAATTAATCACCATGTGCTTTTGTCTAGGTAAATGTAGTAAAAACTTACGTGTTAGACAGCAGGACAGAAACAGAAAATATAACTGCCACCCTCTTTGAAAATTAATTAAGTGAAATATTATCCTTTATGATCTTTCAGAAGCCTGAAGTTCAGGGTCTTTTTTTTTTTTTAGCCTCCAATACTTTAACTTAAGTTACACGGCTGCAGAACTGAGGCTGTTAACCACTGTGTAATGCTAGTACCCACTCTCCTCCATCCCTCTTGCCTGGTTTATAGTGGCTCATGATTTCTCATTCCATGATATACTTCTCAGGGAGACCACTCCCTTTCTTTCCTCTTTCCTGCACAATCTCTGCTCATCCTGTTCTTCCACACAGAGAAGGCTGCCATCTTTTCACTACCCATTGAAATGCTACACTGTCAGACTAATGCCAAGTTGTGCCCTGAAATTTTACTTAATATGTACGCAGAAACTTCTCTATCTTGCGTCTATCACAGACCATTGCATGTAGAATGATATTCAAATTGTGCATTTTGTTTGCTTTTCATCTTGACTGTTTTGAACATATTTATTAATCACTTTGTTAAATACATAATATCTAGTACAAATTTGGATATCGTAGGCTCTTAATAAATACTTGTTGCCTAGAAATAAATCATCATAATTCATTGTAAAATAGGTACATTTTGCAATGATGAAGGAGTGGAACCATTATCAAGATAAAAAGTTACAAATGGGATAATAATGACCACAAAAACATAATTTTCTCTCTTGGCTATTGGTAACCTTTTATAATTCTTTTTTAACAAAGACTAATAAAAGATACTAATGTACACTTTTTGGGTATAATTTTCCCAAGGATGGATAAGTGTAGAAATACAAGTGGGAATGGTAGACAGAGAAAGGAGAGTTTCTTGCTACCTGTAGTGTTTAATATATATGTGTAAGAAAAACACAACAGAGCATACCTCCACCGGGAAGCAAGTTGACCATATAAGTATCTGCAAACTCTTCAGAGACTGAGCCTCTGTCACAGTGAACTTTGTAGCACCAGGGCTGAAGATGGCTTCTCTATAACAAAGTACTTATTTTTGATTGAACTAAACTGATCTTGTCCGTAGCGTTGAGGCAACAACTGTTTCTCCTATCTGGCACATTAATTTGAGGGTTTTTTTTTTTTAAAGTCTTTGTTTAAATTCCAGTCAGTGAACATACAGTGTAATATTAGTTTCCAGTGCACAATAAAGTGATTCAACACTTCCACACATCACCCAGTGCTCATCATCACAAGTACACTCCCAATCCCCACCATCTATTTCACTCATCCTCCACCTCCTCCCCTTTGGTAACCACCAGTTTGTTCTCCATAGTTAAGAGTGTTTCTTGGTTTGCCTCTCTCTGTCTCTTTTTTCCCCTTTGCTTGTGTGTTTTGTTTCTTAAATCCCACATATGAGTGAAATCATATGGTATTTTTCTTTCTCTGACTGACTTATTTCACTTAGCATTATATTTCAAAGCTGTAGTAATCAAAACATTATGGTACTGGCACAACAAAATTGACTTATAGATCAACAGAATACAATAGAAAACCCATAATCGACCCATAATTTATGGTCAATTAATCTTCGACAAAGCAGGAAAGAATATGCATTGGGAAGAAGACAATCTCTTCAACAAATGGTGTTGGGAAAATTGGACAGCAACATGCAAGAGAATGAAACTGGATAACTTTCTTACACCATCCCCCAGATGAATTCAAAATGTATTAGAGGCCTAAATATGAGAACTGAGACCATGAAAATCCTAAAAGAGAACACAGGAAGTAATTTCTTTGACATTGGCCATATCAATATTTTTCTAGATGTATTGCTTGAAGCAAGGGAAAGAAAAAAAAATAAGCTATTGGGACTGCACCAAAATGAAAATCTTCTGCACAGAGAAAGAAACAATCAACAAACAAAATTCAACCTATGGAATGGGAGAAGATATTTGCAAATGATATATCCAATAAAGGGTTAGTATCCAAAATACATAAAGAATATAGAACTCACTGCCCAAAACTCAATCCAATTAAAATGTGGGCAGAAGGCATGGGCAGACATCTTTCTAAAGAAGACATACAAATGGCCAACAGACACATGAAAAGATGTTCAACATCACTCATTATCAGGGACATGCAAATCAAATATGTGAAATGCCACCTCATACTTGTCCGAATGGCTAAAATAAAAAACACAAGAAACAACAGGTGATGGCAAGGATGTAGAGAAAGGGGAATGCACTGTTGGTGGGAATGCAAACTGGTACAGTCACTCTGGAAAACAGAATGGAGGATCCTCAAAATATTAAAAATAGGATTACCATATAATCCAGTAATTCTACTACCGGGTATTTACCTAAAGAATATGAAAATGATAACTTAAAAATATATATGCACCCCTATATTTATTGCAACATTATTTATAATAGCCAAATTATGGAAGCAAACTAAGTGTTCATTGATAGATAAATAGGTACAGAAGTGATATCTATCTATATCTATATCCAGATATATAATGGAATATTACTCAGCCATAAAAAAGAAGGAACTCTTGCCATTTGCAATGACATGGATAGATCCAGAGTATATAACACTAAGGGAAATAAGTCAATCAGACAAATATTGTTTTGCTCATATTCACTCAAACAACGTATTGTTTCACTACCTGTGCAATTTAAGAAACAAAATAAACAAAAGAGAGACAAACAAAAAAACCCAAACCAAATACAGAGAAGAAACTGGTGGTCACCAGATGGGAGGTGGGGGGGGATGGGTGAAATAGGTGAAGGGGATTAAGAGTACACTTATCATAATGAGCACAGAGTAATATATAGAACTGTTAAATCAATATATTGTACACCTGAAACTAATATATCACTGTATGTTTTTTTGTTGTTGCATTGTTGAATTTATTTATTTATTTATTTATTTATTTATTTATTTATTTATTTATTTTTTATATGAAATTTACTGTCAAATTAGTTTCCATACAACACCCAATGCTCATCCCAAAAGATGCCCTCTTCAATGCCCATCACCTATCCTCCCCTCCCTCCCACACCCCCATCAACCCTCAGTTCTCAGTTTTTAAGAGTCTTTTATGCTTTGGCTCTCCCTCCCACTCTAACCTCTTTCTTTTCTTTTTTTTTCCTTCCCCTCCCCCATGGGTTTCTGTTAAGTTTCTCAGGATCCACATAAGAAATATCACTGTATGTTAATTATACTGCAATTAAATACACACACACACATACACACCCACAAAATGTCTCTGTTAGAATATTAATCTTTATTTTTTAATGCATCGTTTTTCCCTTTTATTTTATTTATTTATTTATTTTTAATTTATATCCAAGTTAGTTAGCATATAGTGCAACAATGATTTCAGGAGTAGATTCCTTAATGCCCCTTACCCATTTAGCCCATCTCCCCCACCCACAACCCCTCCAGTAGCCCTCTGTTCTCCATATTTAAGAGTCTCTTGTGTTTTGTCCCCCTCCCTGTTTTTATATTATTTTTCCTTCCATTCCCTTATGTTCACCTGTTTTGTATCTTTAAGTCCTCATATGAGTGAAGTCATATGATACTTGTCTTTCTCTGACTAATTTTGCTTAGCATAATACCCTCCAATTCCATCCACGTAGTTGCAAATGGCAAGATTTCATTCTTTTGGATTGCCGAGTAATACTCCATTGTAATACATATACCACATCTTCTTTATCCATTCATCCATCAATGGACATCTGGGCTCTTTCCATACTTTGGCTATTGTTGATAGTGCTGCTATAAATATTGGGGTGTGTGCGTCCCCTCAAAACAGCATACCTGTATCCCTTGGATAAATACCAACTGGTGCAATTGCTGGGTCATAGGGTAGTTTTTTTTTTAATTTTTTTGAAGAACCCCTATACTGTTTTCCAGAGTGGCTGCACCAGTTTGCATTGCCACCAGCAGTGCAAAAGAGCTCCTCTTTCTCTGCATCCTCGCCAACATCTGTTGTTGCCTGAGTTGTTAATATTAGCCATTCTGACAGGTGTGAGGTGGTATCTCATTGTGGTTTTGATTTATATTTCCCTGATGATGAGTGATGTTGAGCCTTTTTTCATGTGTCGGTTGGCCATCTGGATGTCTTCTTTGGAGAAGGGTCTATTCATGTCTTTTGCCCATTTCTTCACTGGATTATTTGTTTTCTGCGTGTTGAGTTTGAAAAGCGCTTTATAGATTTTGGATATTAACCCTTTATCTGATATGTCATTGGATATTAACCCTTTATCTGATATGTCATTTGCAAATATCTTCTCCCATTCCAATGTTGCCTTTAAGTTTTGCTGATTGTTTCCTTCACTGTGCAGAGAAGCTTTTTATTTTGATGAGGTCCCAATAGTTCATTTTTGCTTTTGTTTCCCTTGCCTTTGGAGACGTGTTGAGTAAGAGGTTGCTGCGGCCAAGGTCAAAGAGATTTTTGCCTGCTTTTTCCTCAAGGATTTTTGAAGGCTTCCTGTCTTACATTCAGGTCTTTCATCCATTTTGAGTTTATTTTTATGTATGGTGTAAGAAAGTGGTCCACGTTCATTCTTCTGCATGTCGCTGTCCAGTTTTCCCAGCACCACGTGCTGAAAAGACTGTCTTTATTCCACTGGATATTCTTTCCTGCTTTGTCAAAGATTAGTTTGCCATACGTTTATGGGTCCATTTCTGGGTTCTCTATTCTGTTCCATTGATCTGAGTGTCTGTTTTTGTGCCAGTACCATAGTGTCTTGATGATGACAGCTTTGTAATACAGCTTGAAGTCTGGGGTTGTGATGCCTCCAGCTTTGGTTTTCTTTTTCCAAATTGCTTTGGCTATTCTGGGTCTTTTCTGGTTCCATGCAAATTTTAGGATTGTTTGTTCTAGCTCTGTGAAGAATGCGGGTGTTATTTTATAGGTATGGCATAGAATATGTAGATTGCCTTGGGTAGTGTTGACATTTTAAAAATAGTTTTTCTTCCTATGCAAGAGCATGATATTTTTCCATTTTTTAGACTATTAACCTTTAGAGGGTAGGGTTAATCTTTTTGTGTCCAATTTGTGTCACAAGACACTTCCTAAATGTTAGTTTTATAAATGGATAGAAGTATGCATGTGTTGGTAAATGAAACCAAACTCCATAATGGGCTGAGATATGTGATAAACACTCTGTGAGGAGAATCAGTGGTGTGCTGGAGTTTATGAGAGCTAATTGATTAATAGTCAGTAGTTTTATGAGCTAGTTGATATCATATTGATATCTGGAAAATGTCCATGATTGAAACAATGTACAAAATGGAAATCAGCAAATATTATAATCAGGGTGTTCATTTTTGTCTCTTCATTCACCAACCGAAAAGCAGTTGTAAACATTTACCATCACTCACATTCAGAACCCTTATCCTTAGTTCCGATATTTACATATGTTATATCTTGGAAGGAAAGAGACATTTATACATAAGCAAAGAAGGATCCAGTCACTCCACAGCTGTTGTAATACAGACCCACATCACTCACCAGACAAAAACCTCACTGATGCCTTTCAGCCAAGCCCATGATGATGTGAGATTACTGATTCTAATACTTTGTGAACTGCATTAATTATACTAGATGCCTTCCAACAGACAACTGGTTTCCCACTGACTGAGAGGTTCAGATGCAGAGGGTCCTCCCTTCTTTTTCACATGGAGGAATAGACCAGAGGGAATAATTTGTTGGATTGGCTGTAGTTCAAGTTACATTTTCGTTATTTTTGTTAGTCTACACTTTATTTTCTTCATTTTTCATGTTTGAAACTCAGCTTCTGAGTAAAGTCCTGATCTTATGCTCACAATAATGGGTTCAGAATGAATTTAGCCTTATGAAACAAAGGAGTTGGCTTAGGTTTAAGATTTATTAGAAGAAAATTGTAAGATGATATAAATGGAAGCCCTAAAATAAATAAAGATAAAATAGGGGCGCCTGGGTGGCTTAGTCAGTTAGTTAAGCATCTGACTTCGTCTCAGGTCATGATCTCACGGCTCAGGAATTCGAGCCTTGCTTGCATTGGGTTCTGTGCTGACAGCTCAGAGCCTGGAGCCTGCTTTAGATTCTGTGTCTCCCTCTCTCTCTGCCACTCCCCAGCTCTTGCTCTGTCTGTCTGTCTGTCTCTCTCTCTCTCAAAAATAAATAAACATTAAAAATTCTTTAATAAAGATAAAATAGTAGTTATATGGTGCAATATAAAATGAACTTAGCCCAATGTAATATGGTAAGGATGACAAGGTATCTAGCTTATTAACTGCTTTATTCAACAAGATTGGCACAGCTAGTAAATGTCAAGCCTCATGCTAAGTGCATGGGATTTATTGGTGTGCAAATCAGTAATGTTCCATTTCTTCATGAGGCTACTGGTCTAGTGAGGGATCTGATAGTGAAACAATCAAAATATTCCAATAGAATAGTATACAATGACTGGCTCAAGCTTCCACTGAAAAATAGAGAATGCTAATTCTACCGTGCAACATCCAAGGAATGTATCTTTCTTTTACATCAAGTTATCTCAATTGTAACATCATACATAAGTTTCTTTTGGCTGGGAGTAGCAGGAACCAATTCTGACTAGAATAAGCAAACCAGAGAGTTTGTTGGAAGACAATGAACATATCTGAGAAAATCAAACGGAAAAATCAGAATACAAGAAAGGGAAGAAGGCAGCTCCAGGAATCCAGTAGCAGTGGACTATTAAAGATTTTGTCCAAATCCTCTCTGCCATTTAAAGCATTCAGCTGGGGGTGCTTCAGTGGCTCACTGGATTAAGAATCTGACTCTTTATTTCGGCTCAGGTCATGATCTCATGGTCAGTCTCTGTGCTAATACCATGGAGTCTGCTTGGAATTCTCTCTCTCTCTTTCTCTCTGCCCCTCCTTGCTTGTGCACATGTATGTGCACACTCTCTCTCTCTCTCTCTCTCTGTCTCTCTCTTTCTCTCTCTCGTAAATAAACTCAAATACATACATACATACATACATACATGCATACATGCATACATGCATACAGCATTCAGTGCAACTCCTAGGCTTCTCTCCCCTCTTCTGATTAACCAGTTGTCTTGTGCCAGTCCCAGCCTATCAATAACCAATGTGTGGCTGGACCAGCCCTGTATTTCTTACTACGATTGCAAGATGCCCTTCAATAATAACTGTCAGGAAACTTTGGGGGGAAAAAGTTTATTACTCATAAGTCCTGGATAGCACATGGCATGCCTGGGGACACATGGTGAGGTTGTGGGGAAGGAGGGAGAGAGAGAGAGAGAGATTGGGTGGGGGGCGGCGGGAACGGAAAGAAGTCACAGGCCTGGGGTTATAGTTTTACTGGGATCAAGGATGGAGACCTAGGGGTTTCACTGGATCACTCCTTATTGGTGAAAAAAAAGTTAAGAGAGAATTTAAAGCATGGGAAAAGAAAAGAAAAAAACAAAAGCAAGAGGCCCACATGGTCAGTTATTGAAATCAACCAAGATCTCTACTAAAAGAAAGGAGGTTCAGTGGGGGTAGGGGGCCTGATGTATTACCTAGTTGTCTAGCTGGAGGTATCCCTACTTGAAGTGGATGCTTCCTCAATCAAAACTTAGGTCAGTCACTTACATTACAAAAAATAAAAATAAAACACAACTATCAGGGTTTACCCTACAATCTACTTTGTGATGCCATAGCTTCAGAGTTCATGATGAGGAGGCTAACTGCCTGGATAGCTAATATACTAAATGACATGGGTAGGGCTCTACCAGAAATTATCTGCAACATCTGTTGCAAACCAGAAATTGCACATCTAATCCAGATTAAAGTAGCAAATCCTGTAATAATTCTGTAGGCCTGAAATCCAGTCCATAGCTGTAAAAAGGTATCAGTGATCTCTTGGGAAATCTGTTCAAGAATTTGGGTAATATTACGAAATATTTTAACACCTTGGGACTCCCAGCATAAGCAGGTTTGAACCTCTCCTGAGTTGGTAGATTGCTCATCTAAGGAGCAACTAAGGGAACCAATCTCTTAGTCCTGAGAATAGGCCAGTTCAGTTCAAGAATTGTGTCTGATTTCAGGAGGTGACAATGCAAGTGACTTTCCCAAATTAGGCGTATGTGGTGCAAGGACTTGTATCAGATATTTAATAAGAGGCATCATGTATTAACAAGAATTTCTATGGAGGGGTGTCTAGATGGCTCAGTAGGTTGAGTATCTGATTTCAGCTCAGGCCATGATCTTATGGTTGGTGAGTTTGAGCCCCACATAAGGCTCACAGCTGTCAGCACAGAACCTACTTTGGATCATCTGTCTCCTTCTCTCTCTCTCTCTCTCTCTGTCCCTCCCCCGCTGGTTCTCTTTCTCTCTCTATCAAAATAGGTAAATAAACTTTAAAAAAAGAAAAGAGTTTCTGTGGAAACAAACAAAAAACAAAGGTTGGTGATTGGAGCACATTGTAATCCCAGTTTCTACGTTCTGAAGGCAGCCTGTTTATAAGATTTCTAGATGTGACAAAGTGGCCTAGGTCAAAGTGGCACATTTTAGAGCAGCCTGACCTTGGCCACTGAGGAAGTTTTGGTGTGATGGTGGGGTGGTCTGGAGCCAACAGCCAGGAAAGAATTCTTACAGATGTCTTTGGTGCAAAAGGTGATTTTGCTAAAGTATGGGGACAAGACCCGTGGGCAGAAGAGCTGCACTGACATTATGAAGAGTGACTGGTTTTATACTATGAAGTTGGGGAGGTAAAGTCAAATGGGAGGCCTCCAGAGGGAATTTGATATGCCAAAGAGGACTCCTAAGATACCTGAGGCCTTGTTGTTGTCAAGCTAAGGTTGTTTTTCACCTCTAGCAAAGCATTAACATTAGGACGGTGGGAGGTTTCTGGAGAAATGTTATACTCTGTATTTGCCTCAAGTATTTGTCAATGGGCTGCAGGTTATAAGGAAATTTAATTTTACCTGCCATTTCCTTCTTGCCTTTATTCCCCATATCATTATGGAGAGATGATGTTGGGGCTCTAGGAAACTGAGTCTATGTGTTTCTGGAGCTTAGGCTATTGATAAGATTGCCTTTTTCTTGTAATTTATTAAGATATTTGTAAAACTGATGGAGACCCATGTCCTGTATAACTGTGATCTGTATCAGTTGCTCATTTGTTTTCTTTCCTTTCCTTTGTCCTTGGGCAGCCTGAAGTGCCTGAGAAATATCAGACATAACTCACCAGGGGAGGGGGAGGTGTGCTCTAGCTTGCATTTTGTACTCAGCCCGCCCCCTCCCCCATCATACATAACATATATCTTCAGACATACATAAACACACAGACACAGAGACTCTATAACTTCCAGATTTTAGCCAGGAATCAGGTACAACAATATATAAGTCACTAGTTTATAAATAACAGTTGAATTCAAATTTTGTCTCTGGCAGATGGAACTCGTTAAGCTTACCTACTCCAATGGCTAAAGCTTTTTAAAATATAACTGAGGGGCAGACTTTTGTATCTGTCACTGACAAGTAACCTTACAGAGTCTGTGGACTAGATTTTGGGCAAGAGCTTTTACAGCACTTTGTATTTTAAGAGTCCTCTTCCCACCCTCCCCACCCCCCTTTTCTCTTTAGTCTCAGGTGATTGAGGGCAGTGTTTAGTTTCTTGCTGGTGTGTTTACATTTTGAAGACATGGTAAGATTTACATCTTCAAAAGTCAGAAAAAGAATGTGAGTTTTCGCCAAGAGCTTTAGTGCCTCTGGGTTCGTTTAGACAGTTCCCATAAAATGTAGTTGTGCTGCCCTGTAATTAGGAAAAACACTCTGTAAAACTAATTTTTTGGACTCAGGGTCAAATGGGGCCTCTTCAGGGTTGGAAATGAAGAAGGTGTCATTCGGGTCACTGTGGTCATGGAAGTGATAAACCCACTGGACTGTGCCAATTTTGTGCAGCAAGAAATGGGTCTCATCCTAATGTTTTCCGTGCACTGTGAACCTAGCAGTGACCGTGATGGAGGAATGGACACAGTGCCAGGCATTAAATATCCAAGTGAGGAAAGGGAAGGCCCTGGTACAAATATTGTCCTAAGTGCTTTTGCCTTTCCATTTCCCTTGTCTTCCCCACTGGAGATCCTCAATAACCCTGTCGGCTTTTCCTTGGTGACTGAGACACTTCTTAAGGCATGTTTCTTAGCTCTGCCCCTTTCAGAAGAAAGTGGAAGCAACTGAGGAGCTCTGGTATCTTGGAGGCAACAAACATCTTGCCTGGGAGGATCTATAAGAAAGTTACGGATTTGAGGTGCCTGGGTGCTCAGTCTGTTATGCGTCCGACTTCAGCTCAAGTCATGATCTTGCGGTTCATGAATTCCAGCCCCGTATTAGGCTCTGTGCTGACAGCTCAGAGCCTGGAGCCTGCTTCGAATTTTGTGTCTCCCTTTCTCTGCCCCTCCCTTGCTCATGCTCTGTCTCTCTTTCTCTCAAAAATAAACAAATATTTAAAAAAATTTTTTTAAAAAGAAAATTATGGATTTGAAGGTCTGTAGAGATACTGGCCAGTTGACATTTTGGCAGCCATGTGCAACAGTTCAGAGCCTTTTCCAAACCAACCAAGTGAAACCCTACAAGGCATGAGCCCAAGGCATGAGGTAAAAAACATGAGCCCACTTTGGGTGAGCCTTGCTTCTCTCTCTCTCTCTCTCTTTCTCTCTACCCCTCCTGGGATTCTCACTCTCTCTCTCTCTCTGCCCTTCCCATTGCACAGAGCTAGTAAGGAACAAACCTAGAGATACCTGATTTTAAAAGTCATGTTCTTTCTACCATGTACCTTTCTTATAAGATTTGTGTCTTAGTTTTCATTTCAGTTTCTTTTTTATTGTATTATTATTTTTTTAAGTAGGCTCTACACACAATGTGGGGCTTAAACTCTTGACCCCGAGATCAAGAGCCACTTGCTCAACTGACTGAGCTTCCAGGTCCCTCATTCTTGGTTTCTTTTCAAAACTGAAAACTCACTTAAAATTAATCCTCAGAGTTTGTAAATCACCAACTAACTAGGAATTTCCTACATGAGGTAAATGAAAATTAAGAAAGCAGTGTTTATAAGAGCTGCATTCTTTTTTAAAAAAAATTTTTTTTTTCAACGTTTATTTATTTTTGGGACAGAGAGAGACAGAGCATGAACGGGGGAGGGGCAGAGAGAGAGGGAGACACAGAATCAGAAACAGGCTCCAGGCTCTGAGCCATCAGCCCAGAGCCTGACGCGGGGCTCGAACTCGCAGACCGCGAGATCGTGACCTGGCTGAAGTCGGACGCTTAACCGACTGCGCCACCCAGGCGCCCCAAGAGCTGCATTCTAATATCATCAGTGGCATAATTTATTAAAAATGGGGAGAAAACTTGAACCTATCAGTTTTTTAAGATGTTGAAGAAAGAAATATATGGCAGAACATATTCCTATAATATTTCCATCCTCTAAGAATGTACTAACAACACTTCTCTTAGAATTTAATTCAGTGTGTCAGATTTCAATACTCTGTCTCCACTAGAACTAATAAAATAAACTTGAAATACCTTTTGTGAGAAGAGAGCAGAGACAAGCCATAAATCATCTTTCAATGAGAACACACACTTTATAGGGCCAAGAAATCTCTGGACACTTTAACGTGACTGAATAAGGAATAGAAGGCACTAACTATAGTGTGGGGTAGAGCGTATCACACATTTTTGCAATGCTGTAGCTATTTCCATGCCTAAGAATGTGATGTCTCAGAGCCATCGCACAGCCAGGAACCCCTCATGTACAGTCTAATTGGCAGGACAAGGGTGCACTGCATCCCAGTGACCGCCCGCTATGTTAGGTGAAAACTCCATAGCAGGAGGGTAATGACAATGCAATCCCCACTCACAGACAACCTGTTGACTACCCTGTCTCCCAGAGCTCATACTTACCTATGAGTGGGTTCATCTCTGAAAAAGCCTGAGACCACATCTGTGTAATGACCAGAATGCTCTGTGTCGATGTGCAACTTTCTGTCAAATGTATAGCTATTTGCCTGTATAACATCAAGTGAATAGGCATTCATTAATTTTCCCATTCGTTTATCACAAAGTTTTCTTTTCTCATTTGGATGCTTAATATCCTTTAAATATGATCCAGAACTCATTTAGAAATTAAAAATTCTCCTTTCTTATACAGCTCCAATAACCAGCATGATATCACCACCACCTGGCTATAAATAACAGAGTGTCAATGATCCTGCGGCCTCCCTCACACAGGGCGGATGACAAACTCCTACCTCTTTTCTCCAGAGGAAGCTCATGTTTTGTTATTTCCAGTTTATGGTTTATAAAAGATCTAATCCACAATGTTCTTCTATTTTTACATCTGCAAAAACTGAGTCTGGGAGACATAGGAGCTATTTAGGATATTTTAGTTCTGCTGGCCATGTTGACTCAAGGGCATTTGAGAGGCCCAGTCTCCAGCAGAAAAGCTAGGCTCACTGCTTGTTTCTGACACTGCTGCCTGAATAAGCCAGGTGGCTCACTAGTGTGGCTTCTCTCAGCTCAACCACTATAAAAGTCATCTTGAGGGGTGCCTGGGTGGCTCAGTCAGTTAAGCGTCCGGCTTCCACTCAGGTCATGATCTTCTGGTTTGTGAGTTCGGGGCCACGTGGGGCTCTGTGCTGACAGCTCAGAGCCTGGAGCCTGCTTCAGATTCTGTGTCTCCCTCTCTCTCTGCCCCTCCCCTGTCACACTCTGTCTCTCTCTCTCTCAAATATAAATAAACATTTTAAAAAAATTTTAAAGTCATCTTGAGTTATGTCACTATCAATCTCAGAGACCTTCATCCATGGTACAGGCTAGTAATTTTCACTGGCAACTCACCAGATAATCTGTGTTATTGGTATCATCTCATATTACCATTATCAATATTAGAATCACAGACTTCTAGAGCTAGAAAGATGCTTCTGGATCATTGGTTCTTCTCCCTAATTTTAGATAGAAGAAAAAAGAGGTCTGATCAGGTGTTGGTGGAGACACAAGGCTCTCCCATGAACCAAGGTGAGGTTGTAGGATTTCATACAGAGTAAGACCATGAAATTCTTGGGTACATGACATGAAGTGCTAGGCAAGGAATGATAGAGACAGGTGGTCTGCACCATAAAAATGCATGAAAACTAAGAATTGTCATAGGCCAAAAGGTAGCTCACAGTGAGTTGCTGAGCAAGAGGGGTGTCATCTTTGAGGGCAGGCTTTTCCTGGCAGGACCTGGCTAGGTGATTTCACCTGGTAAACCAAGACTTTCAGGCCTTCTTTCTGACATTGATTTGATACATTCCTAAGTTTGATCTCAGAACTTTCTTCTAGACCCCAGGGAACTTCTATTCAAAAACAAGAAGAGTATAAGTATATACATTGATATTCTGTAAATAGGGACTTAATTAGAAGTGTGGTCCACCTTTCTAGTATTGTCCATTTTTTAATTAATTGAAGCAGTTACACACATAACTTGAAATACTAGTTATTAAAATAATTGAAATTAGAATGAAATCAGATTTATAAGGCCTGAAGAAAGTAGGAAAATACATATTACAAATACATTAGATCACGATTGAGGAAATAAAGCCAACATATTTTTTTGAAGGTAACTGATCTATATCAGTAAACAATTTGATTTTCTGCTAATTTGGTTCACATGTCTATTGTTCTATGAATGTATCTATGTAATCTATTATAAAGTTCTATGAGGGGCACCTGGGTGACTCAGTTGGTTAAGCCTCCAACTTCAGCTCAGGTCATGATCTCGCAGTTTGTGAGATCAAGCCCCATGTTGGGCTCTGTTTTCTGTGCTGACAGCTCAGAGCCTAGAGCCCCCTTCAGATTCTATGTCTCCCTCTCTTTCTGTTCCTCCCCCACTCACGCTGTCTCTCCCTCTCTCAAAAATAAAGATTAAAAAAAAATTCTATGAATTATTGGAATAGAATAGCATAGTATTTTCTTATATGTTCTTTTCTAACTTTTTATTTTAAAATATTTCCAAATTTGTACAAAAGTTGCAGGAAAAATGTAAATAACTTACATTACCACAGTATAGTTAACAAATTCAGTAAATTTAGCTCTGATACAATAGTTTTATCAAATCCACAATCTGTATTACAATTTTGATAATTTTCCCATAAAATTCATGGTATTTTTTCCCTTTAGTACAAGACCAGTCTAGGATCATATATTGTAGGAAGTTGTCATGTTTCTGTGTTCTATCATCTGGAATAGTTCTCTGCTTATGACATTGGTATTTTGAAGAACACAGGCAGGTTATTTCATAGAATATTCCAGAATTTTTAATTGTTTGATATTTTCTGATAGTCAGATTGAGGTAATGGCTTCCTGACCAGAATGCTACAGAAGTGATATTATGTCCTTTTCAGAGTTTCGTACCTGGAGGCACATGAAGCCTGCCTACCCCTCCTTGCTCCTTGGTGACTTCTGATCCCTGGTCAGTGTGTTGTATGGTTTCCCCACTATGTAGTTATTAGTCTCCCCCTGGAAACTAATAAACAATATGTGGAGGGACACTCTGAAATCAAATCATCCCCTACCCCTGGCTTCATATCTGTGCATTGATTATTTTTGTCCAAGCCAGTATATACTACAATGGAAGCAAAATGATGATTTTACAACTCCTGCATTCCGTTCAAGTTTACTAGTTCTTATTTGGCTCTAAGGAAGAGCCCTTTACTCTCCTCAACTTCTCTCTCCATGTGGACCCATAGATTTTCATTTCATTTGATGATATTACTGTCTTTATTTACTTAGATAATTAGAATAGCTCAGGTTGCCAAAGAGGCAGCTTAATTTGTGGCACAGCAGTGGGTTCCAGGCACATCTTGTTCCTTCCTTGCTGCAACCCTGGAATCCGTCATCTCATCTAATTAGCTTTATGGAGCCATTTTAAAGAGTTTACATTTTAACATTTAACACAAAATGCAAAGACTTACTCTGGCATTCTGGATATGGTCCTTGTTATTGCTTGCTGTGCTAATGAGAAAAAATATTAAAGCGTTCTCTTTTTAACAAATGTGCAGCTCTTTAAAAAAAAGTTAATCATACTTCTATGGATTAAAAATAATCAACATGAGGAAATTTGTAATAGAACTTGTAAATTAGAGAATACTATGCTGGATGAGAGCATTTCCCTTGGTCTCTAGGGCATGTTCATAAGGAATGATGTGCTAACTATACAATTCAGTATTGCTGAACTGATGGGAACAACAATAAAATCTGTACTTACCTGCCCAATATCTACTGCTCAGTACACCTATCACTTCTGGGGACAGCTCTTTGCATTCTGCCACAACCTGTCAGCAATACAAGTTTGCTTTCATCACTGATTCTTAAGCAATCTGAAGTACTGCATTTTATCTTTCTTAATTAAACCTTTTTTTTTTTAATTTTTTTTTCAACATTTATTTATTTTTTGGGACAGAGAGAGACAGAGCATGAACGGGGGAGGGGCAGAGAGAGAGGGAGACACAGAATCGGAAGCAGGTTCCAGGCTCTGAGCCATCAGCCCAGAGCCCGACGCGGGGCTCGAACTCACGGACCGCGAGATCGTGACCTGGCTGAAGTCGGACGCTTAACCGACTGCGCCACCCAGGCGCCCCTTAATTAAACCTTTTAATCCTATGATCCAATAATGAATTTCTGTTTCTCCAAATAAAACACTATATATTCATCAATCAAGACTATCTTGTTAAGTTATATTACAATACAAAGATGGGACAAGCTTAGGAATAGATTAAATGGATCTCGATTCTGAGACGGGCTATTACCCAATGAAATGAAATTGCCGTCAGACCAATTTTATTTCTTTAGTGCATTTGCAAGTTATAGAAATCACTGTAGTACTTTAAGTACTTTAAGTAATGCAAATAGCCTGAGAGGCACATCTGAATAAAATCCTATGGTGAAAAAGGAGCAACTTTGAAATAAGTGTTGAGTTTTTCTGTGAGTAGTATTTTTCCTTCTAGAAGAACTTTTGTCTTTCTGGACCTGTTTCAGAGAAAGCAAAGGCCAAGAATTCTCTTATTTCCTTGGTAGTATTTTAACCAGTATTTCTAAGGAAGCAAGTATGACATGGTATGGTATGGTGTGATATGGTAAATATTGTATACTCTTCAAAGCCTTTTCCAAGCTTTTGATGTGGCATCAGCATCTCTGGAGCTAGTTTAGGAGACCCAGGGCCTCTACCTCACCGGTTGAGTTATAAGGTGAGTGAGGGTTGACTGACTGTATATATAGTGGTTTTCAGGGTTACCTTCCAGATTATTCCAACATGTGAGAACTTGTTTTGTGATAGAGCATGTCTCAGCATGCTATTGGGCAGAGAGCACAGGATTAGGAACCAAATGGATCTCTATTTGAGTTTTGATCACTCCAAAGCTGTGTGAATTTAGGACACTTAAACTCACAAATTTCACTCTTCTAGAGTATTAAGTGGGGGCTGAGAGTAACCACCTCATAAGATTATTTTGAGGTTTAACTGAGATAAAATAATAAAAGTGCTTTGAATATTTTGAAGTGTTACATATGCTGCTTCTTTTTACTATAATAATAATTGTTATTAATGTTAACATTATAGGTGTGTCTTCATCTTTTCTGGATGGTCAATAAATAACTTGGAATCAACGCTCTTGGACAAATACTGAACAAATGAAAACTGCAATAAAACACCTCGACTAAGAACCTTATTACATCAAGCACTATCAACATACTTTTATAAATATCCATTTATTGTTAACGATCCTATAAATTATAAGTTATTCCCATTTTGCAAATGAGAAAAATTGGGAGTGGACATATTCAATAATGTCCCCAAAGTCTTTAAGTGACAAAGCTAGGATTTGAAGTTACATCTGCTGGACTATGTCTTCATCAAATGCTGTGTTCAATATTAACTTTGTTATGTGTCTTGCTAACTTACGTTGACAACAGGAAGAAAGCTGAGATGTTATAAGAGGAAAGAATTTTCCGTGGGCTATAATAAACTCTGAGTGGGGTTGGGAGTGCTCATCAGGTGAACATGATTGTGAACAACTGAGAATATCATCAAAGATGATCACCATGAAAGAAGAAGGGCAAAGGAGAGGCTGAAAGAGAGTTTGCTTTTTGCTTTATCAGATGGAGGACTGTGCCCTAGAAAGAATTGTGGGAGGAAGCTCTGGAAAGTATTTTTTTCTTTTAAAGATCAGTGAGGTAGTGCAGCTTTTCTTTTTTCATCTTGTAAATTAAAACAAAAAAAAAAAGCACCAACCAACAATATACCCTAGAACCAAACAGGTACAACTTATTCTGAAAACAAAAGAATTGGATTACCTGAAATCTAGGATATTATGACGCTTATTAAGGGAATGAAACACAGGGGTGCCTGGGTAGTTCAGTTGTTTAAGTGTTCAACTCTCGATTTTGGCTCAGGTCATGATCTCACAGTTCAAGCCCCATGTTGGGTTCTGCACTGACAGCACTGAGCCTGCTTGAAATTCTCTGTCTCCCTTTCTCTCTGCCCCTCCCCTGCTCGCTCTCTCTCTCTCTCTCTCTCTCTCTCTCTCTCTTTCTCTCATAAATAAAAATAAAAATATGTAAGTAAATAAATATGTGAAAAACAAAATGAGATTAATACGTTAATTTACAATTTTATTACTGTTGCATACTATGATGACTTAAAGACACTTATCAGGGTCAGACAAGGAATAGAGCAACACACATAGTTATGGTGGGATTTGCCTTACTTGCTTTTGTTCATTTTTTTCCCTTACACGTAAAATTTTAATTTATTGACTATATGTATTGGATTTTGCTTCATGGCCAATTGCACCTATACTTAGTGTCTTAAAGCAACAAATGCTTATTTGGCTCCTGAAATTTTGTTTGGCTTTCACTGGTTGGAGGTGAGGCCTTCCTTACTCAGGTGTCTGCAGGGAACCCAGGTTGTCCTCAGCTGGCATGGCTTACCTCTTGTCTGTGCCATCTGTCATGTTTGACCTGACCAGCCACATGGCCTTGTTCACCGGGGCAAGCTACAATCCACAAGTGCCTGTCAAGCTTCTTCTCCTCATGTCTCCTTCACTAAAGCTCAAATCAAAGGTGAAAAAATAGATTACACCCTTTGATAGGAGGATCTGTAAAGCCAAATTGCAATGACATGGGTTTAGGGAGAGAAAGAATTTGTAGCCAGTTTTAGAATCCATCCCATTGATCTACACTTAAATATAAATAATATAAAATTAGAAATAAATGATTAATTATAAATACTTATTCTTTGGCATAAATATAGATAATAGTCTCCCTACAGTTCAAAGTTTTCTTGAACCGAAGCCTACATATGCCTGTATCTTGTAGTCTATTATAGCGCTTAACTAAAGAAACACTCTGCATCATGGTAAAGTGAAGGTGTTGGACATCTGTTATTTTTTGCAGATGTCCCCTCGTCAATTTTTCTGATGTCTGTTAATGGCAGCTTGCTCTTCTTTTTGGAAATTGTTCCTTCCTCATTCCAAATTCAAAGGGGTAGACAGGCAAGCAATACATGTTTTTCAAACTGTACCAATTACCATCTCTTAAAATCTAAATCTGAATTTAAATCACACAAGCACAAAAAGCAGGGCCCTACCTAAAAAGACTTGAGGGTTTCTGCAGCTGACACCCCCAGAGATATCCTAGTTCCTGTATTTCTTGGAATCTGATTGTTTAGCATTTAGCATCTGATTGTAAAGCATTTTGCTTTAAATAAATACATTTACATATTTAAAGTATATATATAATTTGCTCCATTATATGTAAATATATATAAATTATATGTAAAGTAGAACATTTATGAAAAGATAAACATTTATATATTAAAGAAATATAAAGTTTGCTGGAAATTTTGACTTTTTTCAGCCACTGTATGCTTAATAATAAATTAACATAACTCATTCTAAAAAGGGATGTTACAAGCCCTGAATCCCAAAACCTCCCTAAGGGGCAGTACATTCTTTCATTCAACAAATATCTACTGATTACAAACCATGCCAGGCCCTGTTATGTGATTAGGATATATCAGTGGACATAGCAGACAGGAATCCCTGCCCCCCTAGAGCTAATATTCTGAAAGTAGACGATATGGTTGCAATGACTCGAAAAATTCATGGGATGTAGGTCACTGAACCTTAAAATGCTCAAGGAAGTCTTCATTGAGGAAGTAATGGTGACCTGTGCATTCAACTAAGATTTAGATAACCAGAAGGAAGAAACAACACTATAGTAAATGTATGCCTGGAATTTGGTATGCATTTTTATGAATTAAAACACTAGTGTGTTATTTGGTATTGGTAACAAAAAAAATCTAAAATCTGCATTTAAAAAAATGTAAATAAGGTCGATCTCAATTTAAATTCTTCAGATGGTTTTCCAGTGCTTACAGGGTAAGATCTAATATCCTCAATAGGCTTCCTCAAGATGTGGTTCAAGCATACCTATAAAGCTCCTTCTTTAACCTTTCTTCTCCTTGGTTAATAAAACTCTAGACACACTGACCTACTTTAACTCTTTATAGCTTATTAATCTTCATGCCAAGCTTTGCCTATGAAGCCCTTTACCCACCAATTTTGCTTAACTAACTCCTACTCATCCTTTACTTCTCAAACATTTTCTCAGAAAGCCTTTAGTGATGTCCCAATTACGTAAGATTCCTTGTTACATACTCTCAACATTCTGTATTTTTCCTTCAGAGCAGTTAATAGAATATAATTAAATAATTATCTGTGTAATTATGGTTTAATATGTGTTCTCCCACTTGATTGTAAACGTTTTTGAGGACTTTCAATAGTTGTTAAATAAGTTAATGAATACCATGAAGGTGTTGTGCCTATTGAGACCCTTTCTTGTCCCAGGAGTGTTTACTGTAGGGATTACTCTTGTCTGGGAACAAATGACACTAGATAGTCTCACAATGAGATTTGCCAACAAGGGACTTTCCAGCAGAGAGTATAATCTTTTCAATCTCCCTGTCTAGGTTAGAGACTGCAAGAGAGGTTGCTTTTTTAGGGTGAAAATTCTCCTTCCTCCTTACATCTGTCCCTTCTCATAGGATGACTACCCACCCACCCAGTTGGATGCTTGCTGAGTTGCAGGATCTGCTGTCCCATCCTGTGCCTCTGGGGTGTGCAGAAATATCTTTACAGCGAGGTGGCATTGTGAATATATAGGGAGCAATCAAAAAATTAACCGATTTAAAATATTAAATTCACAGTGGTGAGTGAGATTCCCTGGAAAATTATAAAAAAGTATAAAAAGAAGAGAACTAAAAATCTCAGGGCATTTACATTTAAGGGAAGATTTGAGGAAGAGAAACAGCATACTGAATGGGAGAAGCCAGCGGTCTGGAAAGAAAACATGGAAGCTGTATGTCATGGAGGCCAGGAAAGAGAATCATTCAAGATGAAGGACAGCCAATGCTTTAAATGCTGCAAAAACAGGGCAGGGGTGCCTGGGTGGCTCAGTTGGTTGAGTGTCTGACTTTGGTTCAGGTCATGATCTCACGGTTGTGAGTTTGAGCCCTGCATCCAGTTCACTGCTGTCAGTGCAGAGCCTGCTTTGGATCCTCTCCCCCCCCCCCCCACCCCCCGAATCCCCATCAAAAATAAATAAAACATTAAAAAAATTTTTTTTAATAAAATAAATGCTGCAAGAGGGGTGGAGTATAATTTTAGAACTTTTCAAATTATTTCCAAAAAGGAGATCATTGATGACCCTGGGACAAGATACTTTTATGGAGCTAATATGGCTTGGAGGCATGGGGCATATTGAGTTGGGATGTGTTTTAGAGCAAGTATATTTAAAGACTTGTGGGACAGAGATTATAAAGATGGAAAGATTTCAGATATATCAACAGGGAAGGAAAAGTCCCTAAGGGAGTAGGAGGAGATAGCATCTAGGACTCAGGAAAAAGCCAACATTTGAGGTAGGAGGGAATTAAGGTTGAGTGTCTGGCATGAGCATGGAGGGGAAACATGACCCTGTTCTTGCCAAATGATGTTTTTTTGTTTGTTTGTTTTCAGTTATAAATGAGGTGAGGTAAATTGTCAGAAACTAGGAGAGGGTGCGAAGTAGAGTGCTTGGGAAAAGTGGAGGACTGAAATTCATAGTGTAATGGAAGGGACATAACAGAAAAACCAGAGTAGTGCCTCAGTAGAAAAACAGACCCAGGTGAACTTGATGATTGCCCCATGTGGCAATATACAGACCAGCCTGGACTGGTGTAGGATTTCCTTTCATTTGTTCAGCAGTCCCAATAGATGAGAGGAAAGAAACTATTGGATTGGTATAGATGTGGATTTTTCTAGGTGAATGGCTAGGTGCCATGACCAGGATACTTCTCTCTCCTATGATCGTTATTTAAATTATAGAAGAAAATCCAAAATTTAGAAAACAGAGGAAAGAACATACCACATCAAAGAAACAAACACACCAGTGGCACTTTGATATGTCTTTTTGTCTTTTTATGTCTTTTTACTATGTGTTTTTAGTTTTTATATAATGAAAATCAATACTATATAATGAGGACTTTTTTTTTAATTTAAAATAACCTTTTACAATGACAAAGTTATGTCTCAGGCATGGAAAATTCAAGTTAAGAATTCAAATTATGGGAATGATGGGTAGGTGAACTCTCATTTTTTTTTTTTTTTCATAATGTGCAGAGTAGCCTATATTCTCAATTACATACCTCTCTTATGGCTGCTTGGATAATTATCAAGTATCTTTTGCCCAAACATGACCTTGTAAATGCTTTTAGTAGTTTTCCAAATTGTTCTGTTAGACTGGAATTTAAAAGCAAAATAGGGGCGCCTGGGTGGCGCAGTCGGTTAAGCGTCCGGCTTCAGCCAGGTCACGATCTCGCGGTCTGGGAGTTCGAGCCCCGCGTCGGGCTCTGGGCTGATGATGGCTCAGAGCCTGGAGCCTGTTTCTGATTCTGTGTCTCCCTCTCTCTCTGCCCCTCCCCTGTTCGTGCTCTGTCTCTGTCCCAAAAATAAATAAACGTTGAAAAAAAAAATTAAAAAAAAAAAAAAAAAAAAGAAAATCAATACTATATAATGAGGACTTTTTTTTAAATTTAAAATAACCTTTTACAATGACAAAGTTATGTCTCAGGCATGGAAAATTCAAGTTAAGAATTCAAATTATGGGAATGATGGGTAGGTGAACTCTCATTTTTTTTTTTTTTTTTTTCATAATGTGCAGAGTAGCCTATATTCTCAATTACATACCTCTCTTATGGCTGCTTGGATAATTATCAAGTATCTTTTGCCCAAACATGACCTTGTAAATGCTTTTAGTAGTTTTCCAAATTGTTCTGTTAGACTGGAATTTAAAAGCAAAATAGGGGCGCCTGGGTGGCGCAGTCGGTTAAGCGTCCGACTTCAGCCAGGTCACGATCTCGCGGTCCGTGAGTTCGAGCCCCGCGTCGGGCTCTGGGCTGATGGCTCAGAGCCTGGAGCCTGTTTCCCATTCTGTGTCTCCCTCTCTCTGTGCCCCTCCCCCGTTCATGCTCTGTCTCTCTCTGTCCCAAAAATAAATAAACGTTGAAAAAAAAATTTTTAAAAAAAAAATAAATAAATAAATAAAAGCAAAATAAATAATCTCCATATTCAAAAACTACTCATGCAAATATCATCTCTTTTAGAAATGTTTGATTAGAATTATTTTTACATGATATGGTAAGAAGATGAGTGGAAATTAGAAAGTTTGGTGTTTTAGTTTTTCATTGTGATCTAGTGAGAAGAAAAAGGCCAATGAACATCTGTTGATGTTTTTGTTACATTTAACTCCATTTTGGATGAGGTTCTTAAATCCCTCCTAATCTGATCTTTTTCCTCTCAATTGTCTCTACCTGCCTAGAGCTGCATATTAAATTTAATAGCTCAGGAAGAGGAGTCCTGCATCCCACCTGTTAGAAGGCCAATTGTATTATTCCTTTGTCTCCCACTTAGGCAAACAACATTCTCTTATACAGTTGGTCAGCAACTCACTGCCAGTAGGATTTCTCTCTCTCTGTTACTTCTTTGGCTGCTTGACCTCCTGGGCTCTGACCTGGCCTGTTACAAAGTCCCTGCCTGACTCCACTGAGCCCTGAATCTGATAAGTCTGCTTTCAACATCTCTAGTCACCTCTTGTGGACTCCACCATGAGCTTTTCTTTAAGTACCTCATTACCACTGGGGCGCTTGGGTGGCTTAGTCGGTTGAGGGACCGACTTCAGCTCAGGTCATGATCTCACGGTTGGTGGGTTCAAGCCCTGCGTCAGGTTCTGTGCTGACAGCTCAGAGCCTGGAGCCTGCTTCAGATTCTGTGTCCCCCCTCCCCCGCTTGCAGTCTGTCTCTCTTTCAAAAATAAATAAACATTAAAAAATAATAAGTACCTCATTACCACTTTTGTAAGGGCAAGGGGAAGTCCTCTCACCTATATCCTTAAGGTGAAAATAAAATTGTGTCTTGGATACAGTCCTGGCATTTAAACTCTTAGGAAGTACTTCTCCCATGAGCTGGGTGTATATATGTGTTTATGGATTGGAAGCGGGGGAGGGAAGACACTGAGAAAGAAAGTAGATTTCCCGCCTTTTCTCTTGTTATGACTTTACCTTCTCCCACTCAATGCTAATCTTACTCTGCTCTGAGGCCATGCAGACATGGAGAGAAGAGAACTTTATTTATATATTTATTTTTAATTGTTAAGTTAGCTAACATATAGCGTAATCTTGGCTTCAGGAGTAGACTCCCATGATTCATCACTCACGTACAACACCCAGTACTCATCCTAACAAGTGCCTTCCTCAATGTCCATCACCCATTCTCCCCACCCCCCCAACCGCACACCCCCATCAACCTTCAACCTTTCTTCTTTCTGCTTCTCAACCTTCTCCATGAGAAAAACAGATGCCACACAGATTCCTCAGCATGTTTCCCTAAAGCCCTCTATTTCTGGCAGGGAGGCTTCACCTGCCTCTGTGATCAAACCTGAATATTCTAAATCCCTGGGTTGTTTCCATACTCTAAATAACCCAGATTTTAAAGAGAGATTTACCTTTTTAAAGCTATACTTACTGAATCTGCTATTTTTACTTGAATTAGCGAGATAATAATTCATATCAGTGCTATGCTTACAGATATAGAATCTATCTGACAGACAATAAATCACTTACAATTACATTTCAATTCTAAGGGTATTTCTTCGAACTTTTAAGTCCTTGATTTCACAAGTTGCTCATTGACTCTTGTAAAACCTGAAATACAGGTTTTTTAATATGAAATTTATCTTCAATTTGGTTTCCATGCAAAACCCAGTGCTCCTCCCAAAAGGTGCCCTCCTCAATGCCCATCACCCATGAAATACAGTTTTATGGGAGGTGGTTTGGATGCAGTTCCTTTCCTCCTGTGACTTTAGAAAGCAATTCTTTTTTTTTAATATAATTTATTGTCAAATGGTTTCCATACAACACCCAGTGGTCCTCCCAACAGGTGCCTTCCTCAGTGCCCATCACCCACTTTCCCCTCTCCCCCCCCCCCCCCGCCAACCCCCATCAACCCTCAGTTTATTAATATTTAAGAGTCTCTTATGGTTTGCCTCCCTCCCTCTCTGTAACTTTTTTCCCCCTCCCCCTCCCCCTTGGTCTTCTGTTAAGTTAGAAAGCAATTTTTTCCAGGATCTCAAATTTCTGTGAGGAAGGAAGTATTTCTGGGTAAGGTTTTCTGGGGCTCTAGGGTCATGCCACGTTCAGGTGCTGTGGCCACTTCCTGTTCACAGAGCCAATGTTGATTCAGATTCCTCCCCACCTCCCATTTACACAGTCTAAAAATCAAGCTCATGGTAACTGAGAGGGAGAAATCATGGCACAGCAAGCAAAAGGTGGACTTTGACTCACCTAACCCTCCTGATCATCAGCCAGGATCTTCTTGACCTCTAGGCTCATTCTTCTTATGTCTGTTCAAGAAAAAGATTGAAGGAGCAATGATCACTAAGAATGTTCTATTATCTGTCCTGCTGCAGAAATAAAATGAAAAGCGGTTGTCCCACATTAGCTTTAAACTACCTAGTACCCAGGTTTATCTGAAACCTGTGAAAGTAAATGGGAGCTATATATATTTTTTAAATTTCAGTACTGTTTTACTTAATCCAATATATATTATAATATCAATAAGTAATCAGTGCCAACATGACTAATGAGATATTTAACATTCTATTTTTCGTAACAAATCTTCAAATTCTGTGTGTATTCTGTGTGCACATTATTAGTGGTTTTGTCAAAATGAAGGCAAGAAAAGTACGTGTAATGGAATCTATGATAATTTATTAATTGTGTTTGTATTTGTAATTATTTTTATTTTTAATTTCTTTTTTTTTTAATTTTTTTTAACGTTTATTTATTTTTCAGACAGAGAGAGACAGAGCATGAACGGGGGAGGGTCAGAGAGAGGGAGACACAGAATCTGAAACAGGCTCCAGGCTCTGAGCTGTCAGCACAGAGCCTGACGCGGGGCTCGAACTCACAGACCGCGAGATCATGACCTGAGCCGAAGTCGGCCGCTCAACTGACTGAGCCACCCAGGCGCCCCTATTTTTAATTTCTTAAAGTTTATATATCTATTTTTGAGAGACAGGGAGCAAGCAAGAGAGAGTGTGAGAGGGGGAGGGGCAGAGAGAGAGAGAGAGAGCGAGAGAGAGTCCCAAAGGCTCCCTGCACTTGGGGCCTGATCTCTTGGCCCCAAGCCCCATAAATGTTAGGGTTAGGTTTGATTACTCTCACCCTATGACCAGAATCCATGAGTATCATAGACTCCTTCTGTGATAGCACTTACCACTGCGCTTCTCATTGCTAACTACCTTCCCACATTCCCCCTGTTCTCCCTAACCTTTCCCTTGCAATGAAAGAAGTATTTACTGACTATGTAAATTAATGTGGTGTTTTTATATCTGCAATCTACAAGGACTTTCACATGCATCATCTAGGTGATACATAACATACTCTGGGAGGTAGGTAATAGCAGATAAAGAAATAGGCTGAGCAAGTTTAAGTGACATGACCAAAGTTTAGCAACTAGTCACCCACGTTTTGATTTTTCTACTTCATTCTGTTGCTTCATTTTGAGTATCTTTTAGGAAACAGGAGAAAGGGTAATTCTGGAAGCATTTTAGGCAGAGCAAACAGCATAAGCAAAGAACAGCTGCTCAGTTTGGCTAAAGTTCACTGTCCATGTTCAGGAAAAATAGAAAATGTGGTAAAGAACAGTGCTGTGTGGATGAAGCATTAGATGTCAGGTTTGGGAGTTTGCATTTTACTCTGATGAGGATGTGCTGTATATTTTTGTAAAGTACATTCTACCCCCAATGTGGGGCTTGAACTTATAACCCCAAGATCAAGAGTCACTTAGTATGTGCTATATTTTTTAAAGAAAGTAATTGAAGTAAAGAAGTCTTACTTTTTATTAATAAATTCACTGTTTATTTGCTGTTGAGAGCAAATTGACTTTCATCTTAGCAGGAGCAGGAGGAGAAATAAGAAATGCAATTTGCATGTGCCAGTAATAAGTTCCTGAGGCCCACATCTTCCTTTCATTCCACAGTGTGGGCAGGAAGCACATAATCTGCCAGCTGGCTCCTTGGTGTGCACAACCGGTCACAAGGGTGGCAAAGTTAGAGAGGGTGGATGGACCAGTTCCAACTTCACCACCATTTTTTAGCCATATACTTAAATGAGGATGAATCAGCCACATCTTTGTACAAAAGACACGACATTTTCCTTTTCAATTCATGTATAATACTTTTATGGATTCTCTATTTCCAAGGCAAAGGAGAATTACATGTTTAGACTTGTAATTCTCAGCACAGCAGTGAGAGAAACCCTTTTAAAACATGTGAAATATCATGTTGTTCTTTTGCTTAAAACTTTGTAATAGCTCTCTGTTCTACTTGGAGTGAAAGCATAATGTTTTTAAAACATCTCAGAGGGTTTACACAACCTGGTTCTTCATTACCCTCCTAGTCTCTTCTCTCTCTCTCTCTCCCTCTCGCTCTCTCTCTCTCTCTCTCTCTCACACACACACACACACACACACACACACACACTCACTCTTCTCTAGCCACATTGGACTTTTTCCTGTGCCTCCAACACACTAGACGCACTGCTGTCTCAGGACATTTGCACGTGCTGTTCCCTTTGCCTAGACAATTCTTCCAAATGCCTATAAGCTCACCTCCAAACCTCCTTATGATCTTTGCTCAAGTATCTTCTTCTCAAAGAGGCCTCAATGGTCACTCTATTCTAATAGAATCCCCTTTCCTCTTTCCGTTTCATTTTTCAATATACTACTCATCACCACGTAGCATCTTATGTCTTTTATGTATATGTTTCTTTTTGGTCTCTCTTCAGCCACTAGACTGTTAGTACCAAGGGAAGAGACTTCATCACTTGTGCTTATGGTTATATTTTACAGGACCTATAACAGTGCCTGATACATACATGTGCCCAACAAATATTTGTTGAGTGAAAAAAAATGAAGTCTTTTATTCTCCGGCGATTGAGCATAGAATTTCTTTGGATGTTTTCATTTGTTAAAGAAATTATAATCTTCTGATTAATCTCTATAAATCTCGATAAATTTCTTCATTCCCCTGAGCATTTTGGGTTGCAATATTAGAGGCTTCACTTATTTATTTATTTTTTCCTTTTCAGGACTGGCAATATCAACAGGGTTTTTGTCTGACTAAATAAAAATGACTTATTACTTCTAGGTCATAGAATGGGCTTGTAAAAGCCTAAGGCTTTGAAAATAATTTCCATCTGCTGAATGAGACATAGATACTGTCTGCAGTCAGAAATATTATTCCCCAATCTGTCTAGTTTGTTATTTCTGCTCTGATTCTATTTTATGTGTGTGTATTGAATTTGTGCTATTGAATATTGAATATTTTTTTATGCTCACTGACTGCTAACTTTGGAAATGCTTCAAAGCATGTATGTTTTTGTTTATAACTAAGTTTTATTATTTGAGGATCAAAGATCAGGTTTCTATGATGTCTAAAATGGTGGTGTGCATAGAGGTTCAGTAAATATAGGTTGACTTGGTACAGTAATGATACTCTTTTAACTATGAGAGTCAAATAATGCCATAGAAATTATAATCATCATCCATGAGTATCAATTATAGCAAGCTTTTCAAGATCTGTATAACAAATAAATCCTGTATGTCCTTAAAGTATCATGATATGTGACATCAGAGAATGGAAAGAAAGGAATAAACAAAAAGATAACTTTCTATTTTATTGCTTCAATGTTTATCTTCAATTATTTAAACATTGAGAGCATTTTGAAAATGCTCACTAATTTTATTCATCCTGGTATGTCATGCTTCCATATATTGTTATAAAATTGATTGGTATAATGCTCATAAGAACAATTTTAGTGAATCCTCCAAACCCATAGATTCCATGCTTCACCAACAAAGAATTTTATAAGAAGGGCAAAGTTCTATTAGAGAAAGTACCAGTGGTGAAGGCCTCTATTCTGTTGCCTCAGCAAAATGTAAGCTAACTGTTCAGCTCTGATCTGGAAGGGAAAGACATAGAAGCAATGTTCCCTACTCTAAATCTGAATCTATCCTTAGGTTTTAAAACCTCACTGCATGGACTCCACACCAGTGTCACTGTGATGTCATTCACTCCCTTTCTGCCATGCCTTTCCTGTTTCTAGAAAATCTCAAGTCTTTGAAGAAACAACATTGTGCCTCAAAAAATGTTCTAAGTCCTTGAATCAAAGGTTATTTATTAGAGATGATAATGGCCCCAGTTTTCTCTTCAAAAAAATGATACTTAGAATATCTGGGCATTGTTACAAAGAAACAGTTGACCTACATGGGCATCTTTTAGCTAGTATCAAACATAGTGAAAGTATCTGTGAAGGGATTTTGACAGCCCAATGATATCTGCACAATTTTTGCCAATATTAAGTGGTCTGAAAATTTATTCTGTCATAGTATGGCAGTCCTGAGTTCCTAGAAATAATTCAATTTCAAAAAAGGAAACACCTTTAAACTCATGTACCTTATTGATGCCTATTGTCATTTTCTTCAAAGATAAAAGTCAATCCCTTATTCTAAAATTTTCATTTTCATTAGTTACACATTGGTATACCTAATAAAGCATAGCCTTTATTTATAATACAGTTTATAATAACTTTAGCCTTACCACTCCAGCCTCACCTGAAGCATCCCTCCAGCCAAGCTGTTTTACTCACTTTTCTCCAAATTCCAATGTAGGCCTCTAGAATTCCCATTGCCAGACCTTTGCAACAAACGTGTTTTGGACTTAACACAA
The DNA here is from genome assembly GCF_022837055.1 of Prionailurus viverrinus. Lineage (NCBI taxonomy): Eukaryota > Metazoa > Chordata > Mammalia > Carnivora > Felidae > Prionailurus > Prionailurus viverrinus. The sequence continues at coordinate 115,291,741 of NC_062565.1, forward strand.
CCTATGTGTTTAGGTCCAGTCAAATCCAGCATCCATCATAAATGTTCCCCTGATAGGGCCATGCTCCAGTTTTGATCTTGTAGATATTTAATTGCCTTCAGAATCATGAATTATCTTTTATTGAAGTGGAATGATGGGCATGTCTCCCTAAATCCCATTTCTTCATCTGTTGAATGGCATAATAATACCAACTCACAGAGTTGTGAAGGTTGAAGTTTCTAAACCCTACGAAGTTATAAAAATATTAGGTCTATCATAATTTCTGTTCAGTATCATATATCATTTTTAGTTATCATTCTATGTGTAATTATCTTATTTATCCATCTAAAGCCTGAAATCTTTGAGAGTGCTGTATAGTTCTCATACTTTGTGTCCCTAACATGTCTGGCCAGGTATCCTTTTTGCTCTACATGAACATAAACATTTGTCAGCTGGTGGCCTAGATTTGATACGGTGATGAAATGCTGCCAGAGTAGCTCACATGTGGTATCTTATTCATTATATAGGGCTTAATTCATTTTTGTAATTGTTAATTACAGTGGATTTGGGATAATTTAAAACAATCATTGTGACAAAGAAAAGCTATGTTGTATATACATTAGTAAAAATATTACATTCCCCTCCTTTTCATTTCTACTAGAAAACCAGGGCTGAATTTTATCAAATGTCACCTGTTGTTCACTGTTTTAGTTTTTGGTTGTTTTTTTTTTTTTAATTTTTTAAAAAGTTTTTATTTACTTTTGAGACAGGGAGAGACAGAGCATGAACAGGGGAGGGTCAGAGAGAGGGAGACACAGAATCCGAAACAGGCTCCAGGCTCTGAGCTGTCAGCACAGAGCCCGACACGGGGCTCGAACTCACAGACTGAGAGATCGTGACCTGAGCGGAAGTCAGCCGCCTAACCGACTGAGCTACCCAGGTGCCCCAACTGTTTTAGTTTTTAAAAGCCAGGACCCAGCCTTGAGTCTCTGTAGAATGACTTGTAATTCAGTCTTTTAGGGGCTGGCTATGTATAAAAACACAATGGCTTTAATTAGAGCTTTTAAGCAGCTGATAAAAGTAGAAAAGCTTGGGGTGCCTGGGTGGCTCAGTTGGTTAAGTGTCTGACTTGCTTTTGGTTCAGGTCATGATATCATGGTTCGTGGGTTAGTGTGGAGGAGCCTGTTTGGGATTTTTTTTCTCTCTCTCTCCCTCTCTCCCCCCACTCCTTCTCTCTCTGCCCCTCCCCCACTCTCTCACTCAAAGTAAATAAATAAACATTTAAAAAAAAAAGTGGAAAAGCTTGAGATGGGATAGAGAAAAAGAGAAAAGATACTTTCTTTTAGGGATCTATTCTTCTTTTAATTTTTTTAAATGTTTATTTTTGAGAGAAAGAGAGACTGAGTGCTATCAAGCAGGGAAAGGGTAGAGAAAGAGAGGGAGACACAGAATCTGAAGCAGGCTCGAGGCTCCAAACTGTCAGCACAGAGGCCCACTCCGGGTTCAGGGTTCAAAGTTACAAACAGCAAGATCATGACCTGAGATAAAGCCAGATGCTTAACTGATTGAGCCACCCAGGCGCCCCCGTATTTTTTTTTTTTTTTAATCCATTGCTTACAGGATATCAGTGGCTGCTTCAGAGACTCAGGTTAGTGGAGTTGCCAGGATTTAATTTAGCAGGTCTCTAGGGGAAATGTGACAGTCTGGAGCAGAGCAAGAAAAATATGTAACACAGCCAATATATTACTTAAAAGGCTACCTTTTGGTTATTAACACAAAGTTGAACAATCTGTTTCTCTATACATTATCACAGGTGTCCATTAAGGCTTTAAAGTTGAAGGCAGCCACAGATTCACCAAGTATTCCTTCTCCTCTTATGTTTGATGGCTTCTATTGGGTCATTGGTGATGGCTCACTGTGCTTCCAATGATGGCAAAGAGGGTTGGGCTCTCCCTAAAAGGAGGGGAAAAAATAACAGGGACATTCTTATCCATGACTCCCAATGATTTTGAATGTTTCGGACTATTTAATCAAACGAGAAGAAGGAATTTTTAAAAATTACTTGAAAAAATCATAGGAACCTACAATTGCTTGAGGAACAAGGGGAAGACAAACTACTGAATAAAAACATTTTGTGCTACTTAGAAAACTAACTTTTAGCAATTCAGCAACATCAAAACTTTTAAAATATTTATTTGTATTTACTTAGAAATCCAATTCTTCATAATCTTTCCAAAGGAAATAATAAGAATTAGAGGTTTATTCACCAAGATATTACCTAACATAAATGAACTATAATGTGGCTCTTATAATACTGACATTAAATGCGATATTTATAATAATATGTGATAATGTTAAGAGGAAAAGAAGACATAAAATTATGTTTATATTATATGATTAAAGCTCTAAAATATAAACAAAATGATATATAAAATATTGTAAGAAAATATACCAAAATGCTGATTGGGTTATATCTAGGTATAGACAGTATCAAGTTAGCTCCTTAACTTTCCTGTGTATTATATCAGGACAAATACAATTTTAAAACGAGAGGCCTAATTATTCCTGTTGAAATTAAGGGAAGAAATTTCCCTCCCCTCCTTTTTCTCAGAACATTTACTTTAGAAAATTTGTAATTGTAAATACTTTGTCTTCTCTTTGAAAGGCCTTTTGTCAGCTCTGTGACCCTGGAACATCTCTCTCAGGGATCTGAGAACCATCACTTTGAAATGTAAACATCAAACATTCCTACCAAGTGAGGACACAGTGGGGATGAACCTGGTTGTCTATGAACCTGCAAGTGTGTTGTCAACAGACTGGGACTCTGTCAGGCTACTTGATTTTGGACTTCCCAATCTCTATACTCTTGAACTGTGAGAAATACATGATTGTTTTTAAACCACACCTCCCTTCCCCCTTCACCTACACCCATCCGTGCAGGCAAAAGAAAATGTAAACATCAAAGAAGATAGCACCCTAGTGGGAAGGCAGGAAACTCACTTTTAGTGGGCACCTTGTTCCAAGTTGCAAGAATACCTTCTGTTATAAAAATATAAGAGGTTTGCTTTTGCTCTGGATAAGGCTGGTTAACTAGTACATATGGCCACTCCATTACCAGGTGAATTTAGGACAAAATAACGTGTGACAAATGGTGCTATCCAGTTCTCATACTAAGGACTAGTTATTGTCACCTTGATAACTACTGTTATTTTACATAACATCTATGAAATGAGTTGAATCAGCTTTGCTATAGAAGGGAGTGAGATTCCTTTCTGTTTCTGCAGTCTCTTAGCAGATTACCTCTGATGTGCATTGCATTCTGGTTTAAGACCTATTCAGTAATAAAAGTGCTTTCTTTCTCCGTTAGTGTTTTGGGTTGGGAAAACATCGTGTTTTAAATTATATTTCCTCAACAATGTCAATTTTTTTTCTTTTTTTTTTTGTAGGCTTCACACCCAGCTCGGAGCCCAATCTGGGGCTTGAACTCGTGACCCTGAGATCAAGATCTGAGCTGAGATTAAGAGCCAGATACTTGGGGCGCCTGGGTGGTGCAGTCGGTTAAGTGTCCGACTTCAGCCAGGTCACGATCTCGCGGTCCGTGAGTTCGAGCCCCGCGTCGGGCTCTGGGCTGATGGCTCAGAGCCTGGAGCCTGTTTCCCATTCTGTGTCTCCCTCTCTCTCTGCCCCTCCCCCGTTCATGCTCTATCTCTCTCTGTCCCAAAAATAAATAAACGTTGAAAAAAAAAAAATTAAAAAAAAAAAAAAAAGATGTGGCCTCTCTTTAAAAAAAAAAAAAAAAGAGCCAGATACTTAACCTGAGCTACCCAGGTGTCCCAACAATGTCAAATTTTATGTGATGAGCTTTATTATGCTTGCAATGGAAAAATATTTTATTTTATAATTAGCTTTCATTTTCCTAAAGGATGATTTCTTTATCGTTTTGTTCTTAGTTTGTAACTACTTTGATGACTTACCCTACTCTAAGCTATAAGCTCCTCTCTGCTCAAAATCTTTTGACTTGGACACTGTTCCATTTTTTCTGAGCTGCAGGTTGTAGAATTTTTACCCTGCAAAATATATATCAGTATCATCTTGCTACAACTAGGAGCTCCATTAGTCTCCCATGGAGATCAACTTTTCAAAGTATCCAATGTCCACTCTTATCATTTCCATTCACTGTTATACTGGATGATTTCCAAGTCAATTAGTGAAGAAAAGGAAAGAAAAGACACCCAGATAAGAAAAGAAAGTAGCACTCTGTCTATTTGCAGATGCTATGATCTTGTATGTAGAAAATCCTACCTCCCCCCACATACAAATACTAGCACTAACAAATGGATTAAGCAAGATTACAGAATAAAAGAAAAATATACACAAATAAATTACATTTCTGTGCATTAATAATGAACAATTTGAAGATGAAAACAATCCCATGCACAACAGCATCAAAAAGAATAAAATACTTAGAACTGGTTTTAACATAAGAAGTACAAGATTTATACACTGAAAACTATAAAAAATTATTGAAAGAAATTAAATAAATTGAAAGACATCACATGTTTATGTATTAGAAGATGTAATATTGTTAAGATGGCAATAGTCTCCAAATTGATTTAGTACAGATTTAGTACAATCCTTACCAAAAACCCAGCTGCATTCTTCTGCAGAAATTGCTAAGGTGATCTTAAAATTAATCTGGAAATGTAAGGGACTCAAAAGCTTACTGTATAAAGCTACAGTAATCAAGGGAGTGTGGTAGTGACACAAAGAAATACAGATCAGTGGAATAAAATTCATAATCCAGAAATTAATTAATGTTTATCAGGGATACTGGGGAAATTGTGTATTCTCATACAAAATCATGTACTTTTTAACCCCATCTCACATCATATGCAAAAATTAACTAAAAATCAATAATAAACCTAAATGTAAGAGCTAAAACAACAACATGTGTATAAGGAAATATAGAATTAAATCTTTATGACCTTGCATTAGGCAATCGTTTTTTAGATATGACACCAAGCACAAGTGTTAAAAGACAATAATCTCTTAATGGACATTTGCATCAAAATTAAGAACTTTTGTGTTTCAAAGTGAAGAGGGAGCATAAGGCAAGCTGACACCCCGAAAACCACTGCCCCTCGGTGGGACACCTATGACATTCCTCAGGCACTCCTGGCTACAGAAGAACAAAGGAAAGGGAAAAACCTGTGGTTAACTGATAGAGATCACAGTCACACAGGACTTGAGTCTCCATCAGTTTAATACTGTAAATTACAAGAAAAAGTCACTCTTATCAATAGCCTAGCCTCCAGAAACCCATAGACTCAGTTTCCTGGGGCCCTGGAAACTGTGGCCTGGGGGCCACTCCATGGTGATGTGGGAAACAAAGGCAAGAAGGCAATGGTAGATAGAATTAAATTTCTTATAACCTGCAGTCCATTGACAAATACCTAAGATGGAGGTGTATAACTCCCTACTGTCTTAATGGTAATGCTTTGCTAGACAGAAAAACCACCTTAGCTTGACAATAGCTAGGCCTCTATCTTTTGAGTCTGCTTTAGCATATGAAAGTCCTTTTGAAAACTTCCCTTTTGCCTTTATCTCCCCCAACTCCATAGCATATAATCAGCCATTCCTCACAACACCGGTGCAGCTCTTTCAGCCCACTATCCTGTCCCTGTGCCTTAGTAAAACCACCTTTTGCACCAAAGATGTCTCAAGAATTCTTGGCCGTCAGCTCCGGGCTTCCACCACCACTCCAAAACCACATCAAAAGGACACCATTAAGAAAATAAAAAGGCGACACACAGAATAAGAGAAAATATTTGCAAATCATATATCTAACAAGGCACTTATATTCAGCCTATTTAAAGAATTCTTAGAAGTCAACAATAAAAGACAGCACAATTATAAACTGGGAGAAATTTAAATAGACAGGTCTCCAATGAAGACATACCAATAGCCAATAAGCACATGAAAAATGCTCAAATTTTTTGGTCATTAGAAACCTAAAAATCAAAACCACAATGAGATACCACTTCACATCCAGTCATGTGAATTCAAAACGAATTGCTAAAATAAAAAAGCCTGATAATTTCTAGTGTTTGCCAAAGATGTGAAGAAATTTTAGCCTTTGCACGTTGTTGGAGGGATCATTTTACAATGATGAAGCCACTTTGGAAAAATATCGGGCAGCTCCACAGAATGTTAAACAGATATACCTATGACCCAGAAACTCCACTCCTAGGTATCTATTCAAGAGACATGAAGCACATATTTTCATGAAATCTTGTTTCTGAATGTTCTTAGCAACATTATTCGTAATAACCCCCAAATAGAAACAACCCAAAAGTCTATCAACTAATAAATGGAAAAAAGATATATCCATATAATGAAATATTATTTGGCAATAAAAGAAGTGAAGTACTGACATGTGCTACAATGTGAATGAACTTTGAAAACATTATGCAAAGTAAAAAAAAAAGAAAAGCTAGTTACAAAAAGCCACATAGCATATAACTCCATGTATATGAAAACTCCAGAATAGCCAAATCTATGAAGACAGAAAATAGATTAGAGTTGCTGAGGCATGTATGTTTGTGTGTGTTGGGGGTGAGGTGTAGACTAACTGCTATTAGCCTATGATTTCTTTTGGGGATGATGAAAATGTTCTAAAATTAGATAGTAGTTATGGTGGTACAACTCTGTTAATAAACTAAAAACCATTGAACTTTACATTTTACAATAATGAATTGTCTGGCATATGAATTACATCTCAATAAAGCTATTATAAAAAAGAAATCATTTGGGGAAGACTGCTTGTTCTGGCCAAGATGAAATAGCCCAAATCTTTCCAGGTCTTTCTTCTTTAAAAACCGTGGACATAATACTATAAATAAATATCTGAAGTCTCTGAAAACTGGGATGAAGACAGAAAAGTGACCAGTTACTGGGACTTGAGACACAATACAAGGTTGAGTTCCCTGGATTTTCTTTCTGCCTTCCATACATCCCAGACAGGGCACTGGGGAAGCCTGCAACCTGAACCATCAATCGCCATGAACAAAAATAACTGCAAGAAAAGACTATTTACCCTGGTCAAAGAACCAGGGGGGGGAAAAAAAAACACCAGAAAACCTTTTTGACAATACCTGCTGCACTCAAGCAAAAAATCAACATTCAATACTCTGTCCACCTCACCCACAGCACACACTCCATGGTTTTGGCAGCGATCAGTGGGGAGCCAATTCTACCTCCTACTCAATGGGTACAGATGGCAATGATCTGCTAGTCCTGCCACAGTAGTGTTATTGGGGTCCAGCTGAGAGGAGGCCTCCATCCTAACCTGGCATCAGTGAAGTAGAATGAAGAGGAGCCAGCTGGGCTGGTCTTTACTCTGTATTCCCACTCACCCTGTGGTCATCAGGACCCAGTGGGAGCCGAGCCTCCACCCTCACCTGACATCAAGGTAGACCAAGGTGGTATAAGGTGGGCTGGATGTCACTCTGGTTTCCTCAGTTCTGGTGCAGCAAGGAAATGCAAACTAGAACCACAATGAGATATCGTTGCATACCTATAAGACCACCTAAAATAAAAAACATTAATAATAAATATTGGTGAGAATATGGAGAAACTGGAATTCTCATACATTGCTGTTGGGAATATAAAATGGCACAGCCACTCTGGAAAATAGTCTTCCAGATTTTACAAAACTAAATATGCACTTACCATACGACCCCACCAATTGTACTCTTCTGAGGCACTTACCCCAGAGAAAACCTATGTTCACACAAAAACTTGTACATGAATGGGCAGGGTGGTTTATATAGTAAAATACTGGCAACTGGCACTTAAATGTCTTTAAGTGGCTGTGTGTCTTTAAGTGGCTGTGTGTATCCACACAATGGAATACCATTCAGCAATAACAAGTAATGAAATAATGATATATGCAACAAACTGAGTGGGTCTCAAAGACATGGTGTTTAGTGAAAAAAGTTAATTTCACAATGTTACATATTGATGATTCCATTCATATAACATACTGGAAATGACACAACTACAGAGATGAATAGTTTAGCAGTTGCTAGCACACAGGGACAGGTGTAGTGTGGGAGGTAGATACAAACACAAAGAGGTAACACAGGGAGTTCTTTGGTGACAACAGAAAAAAAAAATCTGAATTTTGACTGTGATGACAATTACACACATTTATACATGGAAAATGCATGCAGTTATACACACAAACACACACAAATGAATGCAGATTTTAAAGCAGTAATGTATCAATGTCAATGACTATGCTACAGCTTTATTATATAAGATGTCATCATCGAGGGCACTGGATAAAGCATGCGTGGCACTCATTCTATTTTCTCAACTTCCCATAAGTCTATTATTATTTCAAAATAAAAAATATAAAACACTGTGTTTTCTACTTGCCAAAAAAATGAAAATAAGAAACATCTACATTTTTTTTGTTGGTGAATATTTTGTCAATTTTATGTAAGCCCAGAAAGCATAACATTTTTATGCACAATTATTGACTGAAAAATGTGATACCTCTGTGCTTGGGGAAAAAAGTAATGTCAATATTGCAGCTCCAATAAATTGGTCCGGACCTGCGACTAGAACAGAACGTGCTAAGGTTGCTCATGGCACTAGCTGCTAGATTGAAAAAGCTGAAAAGTGTGATTTCCCCATGTGTCCTCAGAGACCTGCACAGTCAATTGCAGGAATCAGTGTTTGGTTTTTAAACTTTAGATTATACCACCACACCCCACAACCGCAGCCCGGAAAGTCACTGATTCCAAAATGTAGTTTAAGGATTTGTAACCATTACTCTCATTATATGTTTTGTTTTACAAATGCTTGATTTCTTTTAGTTCTTCTTCCTGCCAATAGCAAATAAGTACCCCAAAGGTCTCTACTATGTGTGTGATGTTACCATTTTTTTCACTGATACATTTAAAGTGTAATAATTTTAAAATTTGATTTCCAACAAGAAATATATGATTTAATACAGGAAGTTTGGACCACAAGCTGGATATTGGGTAAAATAGGAAAGGTTATTTCAAATTTTTAGTACAGCCAGAAGTCAGCAGTCAGCCTTACCAGTGACATTGATGGTAAAAAAAGATCATAGACCACTAGTGAATGGGTAGTAGGTAGCTGTCAACTAAAAATAGTGGGATACCTTTAGAAGCATATTTAAAATATGAGCTGTGATATTGTAGCACTGCCAAAGGGTCTAATCCTTTATATCTTTCAGTGGATACAACCCTGGAATAATTGCAATAAGCCATCATTGCTCTTTTAGGTAACATTAAAAATGAACTATTCAAACAACCAGAAAATGTTGCACCAATAAAGGAAACAACAATATTGGCTAGGTATGGAAAGCACAACTAAAAAGACAAAATTCCTTGATGATCAATTTAGAGTCTATTTAAAGAAAAAAGAAAAAACTTGCTAAAACTCCATGCTATAGTTATGGTCAAATCTGTTGGGGGCTTAAAAAGAGATGGAAAAGATGTCCTTACTGGCTGTTGCTCAATAGGTTTGTTTTGCTTTTGTTTTTGTTTTTAAAGGTTTTATTTTTTAAGTAATCTTTACCCAACATGGGGCTCAAACCCACAACCCCAAGATGAAGAGTCCAGACTCCACTGACTGAGCCAGGGCAGGTGCCCCAAAGTCTATTTAAATAAAAAAAAAAAAATCTTCATTAGACTCCATGCCATAGTTATGGTCAAATCTATTGGGAGCTTAAAAAGAGGTGAAAATGATACCCTTATTGACTGGTGCTCAATAGTTCTAACACTTCAGAAGGATATCTTAGAATGTGCTGGTTGAGAGATGAATGCTAACTTTGCTCTTTATCTTAAGTTGGAAAGATGGACACTAATAATCTAGCAATTTGATCAGCTATTGACTTTTTCCCCTAATTTTAAAAGGATACTTTATAGTATAATAGCCAGTACAAATAATTTTTAAAAGATATAGGATATTTACTTTTAATGAAGGTAAAAACACATATTGATAGATGCATGCAGAGAAAAAAAAAAACTATGATGCCGACATTGGTAGAAAAGTCACCCTTTTGTATTTTGCATGAGTCATCAGCCCTGGACCGGCGCATCAATAATATCTCCTTTCAAAGAGTTTGTTTCTTGATTTTCCTTGTGTATTAATGGGTTGCAAAAAAAAAAAAAAATGCTGGCTTTTGTTGTAAATTTGCAGAAATAATTATTTAGATGCTTATATTTTTATTTTTTTTAAATTTTTTTTTTCAACGTTTATTTTTGGGACAGAGAGAGACAGAGCATGAACGGGGGAGGGGCAGAGAGAGAGGGAGACACAGAATCGGAAACAGGCTCCAGGCTCCAAGCCGTCAGCCCAGAGCCTGACGCGGGGCTCGAACTCACGGACCGCGAGATCGTGACCTGGCTGAAGTCGGACGCTTAACCGACTGCGCCACCCAGGCGCCCCTAGATGCTTATATTTTTAGATAAATTTGTAAAGAAATGGGAAGTGAGTTTGAAAACTTGCTCTTTGACATATATATGTGCTGACTTAGGCAGAGAAAAATGCTGATTGAATTTTCAATTTAGTGAAATTATACTTTTCTTAATGGAGAATTAAAAACACTGTAACAGTGGCTAAAACATGGGTTAGAAGGCTGAATTACATTTTTGCCTAATGATAAACAATTCTCAGAGGTGGCTTGCTCAGCAAAAACACTTCAAAGGTAAATTGTAGATGGGAAATCACGAAAGTTGTCACTGGGTGTGACAAGACACAGCAGAATTAAAGTGTGAGAGCGATAGTGAGTTGATTTTATTGACAATGAAATTTTGGAAACTTAATTCAATTACATTGATAAAAGTTATTTTGTTTTTCCTTTGAAAAGGGCCTTCAGGATGTGTGGGTGACATCCATTACCCCATGGATAACCAGGGTTTGTTTGGCTCATCTGACTGGTTAGGCAGCTGTCCCCTTCCACCCTCAGCACTCCTGGGTGTCCCTCCCAAGGCAGCATGCTGGGTCAAAGAGGAGGAACTTCCATGATAGAGGAGGATGGGTCTTCCATAAATGGGATGGAAGTAGTTGTGCTCCCCTGTTGAAACCTTCCAGCAAGCTCTCAAGGTCCATTTGTAGGAGAATGTAGGGTAGTCAAACTTCCAAGACTCCAGACACATGCAAATGAGGCACTGCATGAAGCAGTCGGCTTTTCCCAGAAAAAATAAAAAGAAATAAAGAAAAAAAGAAAAGAAAAAAGAGGCCCTTCAACTATTCTTCCTCTAAGACAAGAAAAGAGACATCCTTACAATAAAGTTTGCAAAACAACGAAAAGGATTCTTCTTTTTTTTTTTTTTTTTTGAGAGAGTGTGCACTCATGCGCATGTGTGAGGTAAGGGGCAGAGCGAAAGGAAAGAGAATCCACCACCAGCACAGAACCCCCCCAGGGGGCTTGATCCCGCCACCATGAGATCATGAGTTAAGCCTAAAACCAGAGTTGGATCCTTAACCAACTGAGTAACCCAGGTGCCCTAAACTATTTTGATCTGTGTGTACATTTTTTAAATGTGTTCATGGTCTCAAAATACAATGACACTATGACAGGAAAAGAAGTTACTATACAATGTAAATTCAGATTGGCTCAATTTTATAAAATAAGTATATTACCAGCTGTGATTAAATAGGGAAGCAGAGAGGAAAACCTTTTTTGTTTTTCCTGATAGCAAACTATGAAGTGTTTAAAATTTGTATTAATGTAGTCAACAAATATTTACGAGCCTACTATTTGCTGACACTTTTCTAAGTGTTTGGCACAGTCAATGGAAAAAGCAGAAAAAGTCCCTGTTTAAGAGCTAAAAAATGGGGATAGGAGCCAAATGTGGACAAGTAGGGTGATCCAAAGTTCCCTTGTCTCTCAAACACAGCAGTTTTGAGGCCAGAAGACTTGGAATTCCAAGAATCCGGACTACAGAGTAATAGAAACATCTCCAGGGACCCACGAAGATGGGCAGGCCATAGGTGCATGATTGCGAACTGGGAGAGATAAAGCAGGCAGCATAGGTACTGAGGGAAGGAATTCCTTTCTGTGAAGAGACAAAAGGAAGAGAAAGAAAGGCTATGGAAGTGTAGGACTGTATTTGGACAAGAGAAAAACCTCTTTGGACCATGGACAGGGGAACAGAAAAAACAGAGAAAGACCAATTTTTAACTTGCAAACTATCCAGGGTTGTGGGACTTTGTCCGGACTGGGGCAGGCCATCCTGCATGTGTGCCTGGTGGGGAGGAGGGATAGCCCAAGCCTCCCTAGCGATCTGAGAGGCACAGTTGGAGAAAGTAATCCCCTCCCTTGAATGCTGTGGGAAGAAGGTATATAGGCCCCTCCAAAGACTAAAGACCCTGCAGGTGCCTTCCAGCCAGAGGTGCTTTGTCAGCTGGCTAGGCAGAGTGGCACTATGCCAGAACCAGGGGGAACAGAGCAGGATCCTTTAAGACATCAGGGCTTGAATTCCAGCCAAGCACCTGGGAGGCACAGGAGATAGTGGAGCAGAATAGAACCAGCCTGCTTGTGCTTGCATTGCATTGTGAGGATGGCCTGAACAGAGTGGTCTGGGACACCCAGTCCAGGGAGGAGAGACTGCGGTGTCACCATGTTTCTTCCCATTGGCAACAAGGTGGGGCCTCAGGGAACAGGATAGCGGGCCCACAGTGGAGATGGACTCACCTACACCAAACCCCACCTCTCCAAGTCCAGAAACTGCGTCTCTACCAGAATGAGACTGACACTGACTGAACCAGACAGCACCTCCTCCAAACCACCGCAGCCACAGTTCCAAGGCACCATCAAATATCTGTCCAGTTGTTTTGCATTTTCTGATTTGATTCTTGGTCAATTCCTATTTTATGTAGACATATATATTTTTTCATTTTTCTTCCTCTTCTTTCTCTTATTTCTTCCCTTCTCTATTCTGGTTGTTGGTTTGTTTAAGCAGACATTTTATACCTATTCTTATTACATCTCTTCTGTAGCTCCTTCTTTATTTTCCTCTGTCTCTCTCTGGACTAAGCTGTATAGTTTATCTGATTCTCTGCCTGAACAATTTTTTTTTCTTTTCTTTTTCCCACCCCTGTCATTTCTCTTTTTGTATGGGATAAGGCTTCTTCCACTACCATCCTCTTTTTAAATTTTTTCCAGGGGCTCCTGGGTGGCTCAGTCGGTTAAGCGTCTGACTTCAGCTCAGGTCATGATCTCGCGGTCCGTGGGTTCGAGCCCCTCGTCGGGCTCTGTGCTGACAGCTCAGAGCCTGGAGCCTGTTTCAGATTCTGTGTCTCCCTCTTTCTCTGACCCTCCCCTGTTCATGCTCTCTCTCTCTGTCTCAAAAATAAATAAATGTTAAAAAAATATATAAATAAATAAATAATAAATAAATAAATTTTTTCCAGGGTTACTGCAATGAACAAATTAAAGCACACTTGGTAGAAGATCGAAACCACCACTATGAGTAGGGAAATTAAAGAAATCAGAGTCAAAACAACAGAAAACACACAACACACTCCAAAAATACCTCCTGAAGGGACAGGCCTGGACAGAGTATAACCCCTTTCTTTTTAATATAGTAGCACTCACAGGTGCAAGACACATAACAAGCTATTGAAATACGTAAAGGACAGAGAACTACCCAAAATGATGAAACAGAAAAATTCTCCTCAAAAGTAATTCCAGGGAGAAATGACAGAGAATTGCTCAAAACAGATATAAACAATATACCTGATCAAGAATTTAGAATAATGGTCATAAGATTAATCACTGGGCTTGAAAAAAACATAGAAGACAGCAGAGAACCAATCTATTGCTGCAGAGATCAAGGAACTAAGAAATAATCATGACAAATTAAGAAATGTTATGAGATGCAAAATAAAATAGGTGCAGTGACAGAAAGAATGGAGGAAGCAGAGGGGAGAATAAGTGAAATAGAAGATAAAATTATGGAAAAAGATGAAGCCAAGAAAAAGAGAGATAAGAAAATACTAGACCGCGAGCAGAGAATTAGAGAAGTAAGTGATTCAATGAAATATAATCATATCCAAATCATAGGAGTTCCAGAAGAGGAAGAAGAGAGAGAAAGGGACAGAGGTTTATTTAAACAAATGATAACTGAGAAGTTCCCTAATCTGGAAAAGGAAGTAGACATCCAAATTCAGGAGGTACAGAGAACGACCTTCAGATTCAACAAGAATAGGTCTTCACCATGGCATACCACACGGAAACTGGCAAAATATAAAGATAAAGAGAGAGTTCTGAAAGCAGCTAGGGACAAACGGATCTTAACCTACAAGTGTAGACACATAAGGGTAATAACAGACCTGTCCACTGAAATTTGGCAGTTCAGAAGGGAGTGACAGGAAATATTCAATGTGCTGAATAGGAATCCTTTATCCAACAAGGCTGCCATTCAGAATATAAGCAGAGATAAAAGCTTTCCCAGACAAACAAAAACTGAAGGAGTTCATGACCATGAAACGAGCCCTGCAAGAGATTCTAAGGAGCACTTTGTGAGTTTTGTGAGTGTTCCACTGCAAAGACTACAAAGGACCAGAGACATCACCACAAGCATGAAACTTACAGATAACACAATGATACTAAATCCATATCTTTCAATCATAACTCTGAATGTAAATGGACTAAATGCCCCAATCAAAAGACACAGGATATCAGAATGGATAAAAAACCAAGATCCATCTATATGCTGTCTACAAGAGACTCATTTTAGACCTGAGGACACCTTCAGATTGAAAGTGAGGGGATGGAGAACCATCTATCATGCTACTGGAAGTCAAAAGGAAGCTGGATTAGTCATACTTATATCAGAAAAACTAGATTTTAAACTAACAGCTGTAATAAGAGATGAAAAAGGGCATTATATCATAATTACAGGGTCTATCCATCAAGAAGAGCTAACAATTATAAATGTTTATACCTCCAACTTGAAAGCACCCAAATATATAAATCAATTAATCACAAACATAAGCAATCTTATTGATAAGAATATGGTAATTGCAGGTGACTTTAATACTCCACTTACAACAATGGACAGATCATCTAAGCAGAAAATCAATTAAGAAACAATGGCCCTGAATGATACACTGGACCAGATGGACTTGACACATATATTCAGAACTTTTCATCCAAAAGCGGCAGAATACACATTCTACTTGAGTGCACATGGAACAATCTCCAAGATAGATCACATATTGGGTCACATAACAGCCCTCAATAAATATAAAAGAATTGAGATTATACCATGCTTATTTTCAGATCACAATGCTATGAAACCTGAAATCAACCACAAGAAAGCCTCCAAAAGCATGGAGGTTAAAGAACATTCTACTAAAGAATGAATGGCGTCATCAGGCAATTAAACGAGAAATTTAAAAACCTATGGAAGCAAATGAAAATGAAAACAAGACAGTCCAAACCTTTTGGGATGCAGCAAAGGCAGTCCTGAGAGGAAAATACATTGCAATCCAGGCCTATCTCAAGAAACAAGAAAAAAACCCAAATACAAAACCTAAAGGAACTAGAAGCAGAACACCTAAAGGAACTAGAAGCAGAATAGCAAAGAAACCCCAAAGCTAGGAGAAGAAGAGAGATAATAAACATCAGAGCCGAAATAAACAATACAGAGTCCAAAAATCCCAGTAGAACAGATCAATGAATCTAAGAGTTGGTTTTTTGAAGAATAAACAAAGTTGATAAATCCCTGGCCAGACTTCTCAAAAAGAAAAGAGAAGACCCAAATAGATAAAATCACAAATGAAAGAGAACAGATTACAACCAACACCACAGAACTACAAACAATTATCAGAGAGTACTATGAGAAATTATATGCCAACAAACTGGACAGCCTGGAGGAAATGGACAAATTTAGACACCCATACACTACCAAAGCTCAAATGGGAAGAAACAGAAAATTTGGATACAGCCATAACCAGTGAAGAAATTGAATCAGTTATCAAAAATCTTCCAACAAATAAGAGTCCTGGGCCAAATTGCTTACCAGGAGAATTCTACCAGACATTTAAAGCAGAGTTAACACCTATCCTTCTCAAGCTGTTCCAAAAAATAGTGGAAGGAAAGCTTCCAGACTCATTCTATGAAGCCAGCATTACCTTGATTCCCAAACCAGAAGAGACCCCACAAAAAAAGGAGAATTACAGGCCAATATCTCTGATGAACATGGATGCAAATTTCTCAACAAGTTACTAGCAAATCAAATTCAACAGTATATTAAAAGAATTATTCACTATGATCAAGTGGGATTCATTCCTGGGCTGCAGGGTTGGTTTAATATTTGCAAACCAATCAATGTGATACATCACATTAATAGAAGAAAGGATAAGAACCATATGATCTTGTCAGTAGATGGAGAAAAAGCATTCGACAAAATACATCATCCTTTCTTAATAAAACCCCCCAAGAAAGTCGGGATAGAAGGAACATAACATCATAAAAGCCAAATATGTAAATCTCACAGCTAATATCATCCTCAATGGGGAAAAACTGAGAGCTTTCCCCCCAAGATCAGGAACACGACAGGAGTGTCCACTTTCACCACTGTTGTTTAACATAGTGTTGGAAGTCCTAGCCTCAGCAGTCAGACAACAAAATGAAATAAAAGGCATCCAAATTAGCAAAGAAGAAGTCAAACTTTCACATTTACAGATGACATAATACTCTGCATGTAAAATCCGAAAGACTCCACCAAAAGTCTGTTAGAACTGATACATGAATTCAGCAAAGTCACAGGATATAAAATCAATGTACAGAAACCAGGTGCATTTCTATACACCAATAATGATGCAACAGAGAGAGAAACTAAGAAATTGATCCTATTTACAATTGCACCAAGAATGATAAAATAACTAGGAATCAACCTAACCAAAAATGTAAAAGATCTGTATGCTGAAAACTATAGAAAACTTATGAAAGGAACTGAAGAAGACACAAAGAAATTGAAAAATATTCCATGCTCATGGATTGGAAGAATAAATGTTGTTAACCAAAGAAATCTACACATTCAATGCAATCCCAATAAAAACTGCACCGGCATTCTTCTCAGAACTAGAACAAACAATCCTAAAATTTGTATGAAACCACAAAAGACACCAAATAGCCAAAGTAATGTTGAAAAAGAGAACCAAAGCAGGAGACATCATAATCCCGGACTTTAGCCTCTAGTACAAAACTGTAATCATCAAGACAGCATGGTATTGACACAAAATCAGACACACAGACCAATAGAATAAAATAGAGAACCCAGAATTGGGCCCACAAATGTATGGGCAACTAATCTTTGACAAAGTAGGAAAGAGTATCCAATGGAAAAAAGACAGTCACTTTAGCAAATGATGTTAAGAGAACTGGACAGCAACATGCAGAAGAATGAAATTGGACCACTTTCTTACACCATACACAAAAATAAACTCAAAATGGATGAAGGACCTAAATGTGAGACAGAAAACCATCAATACCTTAGAGGAGAAAACAAGCATCAACCTCTTTGACAGCTGCAGCAACTTCTTACTCAACATGTCCCCAAAGGCAAGAGAAATAAAATAAAAGAAATAAAAGTGAACTATTGGGACCTCATCAAGATAAAAAGCTTCTGAATTGTAACAGAATCAATCAACAAAACTAAAAGGCAACTGACAGAATGGGAGAAGATATTTGCAAATGACATATTGGATAAAGGGTTAGTATCCAAACTATATAAAGAGCTTATCAAACTCAAACACCCAAGAAACAGAAACAAATAATGCAGTGAAGAAATGGGCAGAAGACATGAATAGACACTTTTCCAAAGAAGACATCCAGATGGCCAACAGACACATGAAAAGATACTCAACATCACTCATCATCAGGGAAACACAAATCAAAACCACAATGAGAGACCACCTCACACTGGTTGGAGTGGCTAAAATTAACAAGTCAGGAAACAACAGATGCTGGTGAGGATGTGGAGAAGTGACAACCCACTTGCACTGTTGGTGGGAATGCAAACTGGTGCAGCCACTCTGGAAAATAGTGTGGAAGTTCCTCAAAAAATTAAAAATAGAATTACCCTATGACCCAGCAATATCACTACTAGCAATTTATCCAAAGGATACAGGAGTGCTGACTCACAGGGCACATGTACCCCAATGTTTATAGCAGTGCTATCAACAGTAGTCAAATTATGGAAAGAGCCTAAATGTCCATCAACTGATGAATGGATAAAGAAGATGTGGTTTATATATACAGTGGAATACTACTTGGCAATGAGAAGGAATGAAATCTTGCCATTTTCAACAACATGGTTGGAACTGGAGGGTATTATACTAAGTGAAATAAGTCAGTCAGAGAAAGACTGATGTATGTTTTCACTCATATGTGGAATTTAAGAAACTTAACAGAAGACCATGGGGGTAGGGAAGGGGAAAAAGTAGTTTCAAACAGAGAGGGAGGCAAAGCATAAGAGACTCTTAAGTACATACAACAAACTGAGGGTTGATTGGAAGCGTGGGGGAGAGGGGAAAATGGGTGATGGGCTTTGAGGAGGGCACTTGTTGGGTTGAGCACTGGGTGATGTATGTAAGCGATGAATCATGGGAATCTACTCCCAAAGCCAAGAACACACTGTATACACTGTATGTTAGCTAACTTGACAATACAGTATATTAAAAAAAGAAAAGAAAAGAGAAGCAAAAGGGTTGGAGGCTAAAAATAAATAAATAAGTAAAATTGATGAGAATGGAAAAAATAAGTAAATAAAAATAAAGTTATTAGAAAGTCAAGCAGCTAAAAAATAAAAATAAAAAAATAAGAGCTGAATAATGCTCAGGTTATAACCACTCCCCCCCCCCCCCCCCCGCGCTCATTTCAAGAATTGTAGAAACCATCCCAGACCTTTGGGTACCCATTTCCTTTCTCTGCTATTATAGCATTTTCTGAAACATTCAAGAAACACTGGTCTAGATACTCTTTTACTTCCTTGAATACCTAGATAGTTAATTTGAGACTCTGACACTCCTTGAGTGTGAGTGGGAAAAGTGAGTTTCGGGTATTGGGGGACCTTGAAGGATATCTGTGTGGCACAGATCATTCTGGGGGAACCTACTGCTCCCATGACCAGAATAGAATCGGCCATGGCCAGGAATTTCATCTTTTCAGACCCGGGCCTTTTCCACTGGAAGGCAGTGGAACAATACTAAATATTCTTCTCTAGGGCTACCTTTTCTTTGGCTCCATGAAGCCCATGTCTTTTCCATTCAGACAGAGCTTAGAGTAGGTAATTTTTTTTTAATGTTTATTTATTTTTGACACACACACACACACACACACACACAGCACACAAGTAGGGGAGGGGCAGAGAGAGACACACACACACAGAATCCAAGGCAGGCTCCAGGCTCTGAGCTGTTAGCACAGAGCCTGACAACGGGCTCAAACCCACGAACTGTGAGATCATGACCTGAGCTGATGTCAGACTTTCAATCAACTGATCCACCCAGGCGCCCCTGGAGTAGTTAAGTTTTATCTTTAGTTTAAAAAAATTTTTTTTTCAACATTTATTTATTTTTGGGACAGAGAGAGACAGAGCATGAACGGGGGAGGGGCAGAGAGAGAGGGAGACACAGAATCGGAAACAGGCTCCAGGCTCTGAGCCATCAGCCCAGAGCCCGACGCGGGGCTCGAACTCACGGACCGCGAGATCGTGACCTGGCTGAAGTCGGACGCTTAACCGACTGCGCCACCCAGGCGCCCCTTTATCTTTAGTTTTAATTGCATTGTATTTCTTTTTCTTTGAGACAATATTCTATTCTCAGGTGCAATTTGGGTGTTCCCTATGCTTACCCCTATCATGTATACAGACAATTTTTAGTGATTTTCTAAGTTTAAAAAAAGGTCTTATTCTTTGATTACGTGCCTGTTTTATATTACTATTGGAGAAAAATACCGCTTCCAATTTCTGGGATACCTATTTTGCTCTTATGGTCTATTCTATGAAGGTATAAGTGGCTTATTTTATCAGATTGTCTGGATAAAATTTTTAGATTTTGCTGATACAGTCACAACAATAAAGCAAAGGTGGAGAGAAAAGAGTATCAGTCCACATGTAATCATCTTTACCTGTCTTTTTAAATCCCTCATAGTGAGGTCTTCTGATGCCCTCCTATCAATTCTAGTGCCTAAAAATATTCCGGATGAGAGCTCAAGATGCACTGAAACTCCATTTATTTCAGTTCTGCAGCGATTACACTGCTAGTTGTCTGCTAGCAATTACTGAGTCCTTAACTTGCTATCCAAGTCTCCTTGACTCCCAACTTCAGTAAAGATGTGGTGTGCTGATGAAGACCTCTCCATTCCTATTTCCAGTGGAAATACCCCTCCCTACCTCTAGCAGCATCTCTTCAATTTCTTACATGTTGGTCCCTAGGACAACGCTCTTTGATCTAGAGTCCTGCCTTTGACAGTTTCCTTCCAGAGTCAATTCATTCCTACCTTGGCCCAAGCATCAGTTTTGGGTCTTAGCTGCTTTATGAAGAATCTCCTTGTAGATGACCACTTGCCTGAATCCTAAGCATGGATTAAGTATTGGAGTCTTTGATGTTGAGCTTTCCCCAGACCCTCGATTTGTCTGGGAAAGTCTAGTGCTTGCTTTTGCTGAGTTGAGTAAGTTATGAATTCATATAGTTTTTGCTCCCTGGGCTGCACCATGACCAGCTTCCTTTTTAACAAGGTGACATGCTTAGTCTCAGCTCCTCTCTCCTTGCCTGGGATCTCCTAGGAAGAATCTTTATTCCCAACAATTTACCTCTTGAATTTTAGCAGGTAGAGACTATATTGCCCACTTTTACTCCAACATGTGACTTCTTTTAAAAAATATTATAAATGGTTCTCTGGCCTTCATTGCATATTGAATATTTCACTCCAGGTATCAATTCAGATAATTTTTTACTGGGTTAACTTTAACACAAAATTTTGTGCAAAGATTAAAAAATGTATATAATTCAGGTTAGATAATTTGGCATTATTTTGAGGCTGAACGGCATTATATAGGAAAAAATCTACAGATCCCAAATAGCTGGATTGAATTTGTTTAATGATTTTTATAAAATTACATAAGTAATTAGAGGATAAAGCCTCAAAATGAAATTGGCAGATACAATTTATTTCAGAGTAAGATTATAAATTGGAAATAACTGCAAGCTTCAAGGGAAAGTTCTCATTTATTTTGGAGTACATTTAAGTCCTATAGTATGAAAATTTTTCTATGATTCTTTTGAAGGTTGAGGAGATCAGGATTCACTTGGTACTATAGACGAGGATTGCTTTGGCTACTTATTAGTTTACCTTCAACATTTTGGCCCACATACAAAATGTATACAATATTAGAGGATAGGCATCAAAAAATGAAAAAAAATATTTTGATAAAGTGAGCCTTCTTCATGACTTCTTTAATACTAACTCTTGAAACCATTGAAACCATATAAATCATGAATGATGAACCTTGATTAAGAAAATTGAAAGGCAAAATTAAGAGAAACTCTCAATGAAAGCAAAATAAACAACTTGTTTCATGCATAAAACATAAGTGGAAAAGAACTGCTCTTCCTCTTTTTTTGGGAAAGAGCTTGCATTAGGAGTCTGGGCAACCACCTATATATTTCTCAGTATTATCTTGGGAAATATTTATTCTATTATCTTCATTACTTAATTTCTCCAACTGTAATGAGAAATCACAGAGGCCAGCCTGAAGTTTGTTGTAAGTAAACAAGTCAAGGAATATAAATGTGCTTTGTGAACCACCAAGTCATAGATGCACATAGGTGTACAAGGAAGGCAGGACACTGGTGTTGGAGGCCAGGTTGCTGCCCATCCTTATAACCTTGGCAAGCACACAGACCTCTCTGAGTTTCAAGTTTCTCCCATCTCCACGAGATTGTTCTGCATGACTTTTATGGTCCTTCCCATTCTCGACTCTTCCTTCATTTCTAGATTACATCACAGCTTCATATAAGCATACTATTTTTTTCAGAATTTGCCAAATTGTATATTTTGGATTAATAAGATCATTGCAATATGTATCAGATTTTAAATTTTTTGGTTTTTTCCCTCACTGGAACAAAAATTATTTTCTATGAGAAGAAAAATTCCTACAGTTGAGTAGACACTTGCATGAAAAATGTTGAGTAGACACTTGCATGAAAGCTGCCCCCCAACTTTTTTTTTGTTTTAATTTTTTTACTTTGTGAAGCCAATTTTTTTGAAAGACCATATTATGTGCTATATTAAGCATGTCATAGTTGTAAATTCTAATAATGATACTTGCTACTGAAGAAGAAACATGCAGAATTGGAAGCAAAATAGTACTATAATAGAAATATGAATCTATCTAAAAATAATTAAACTAATTCCACGTGTAAAGGCAAGTTTCAAAGGAGTAATATTTTTCAAACAAAAATTCAATAAGTGGTTAAATGGGCAGAGTGGCTGTCCGGTATAAGAAATCATATGGGGTTTTGTGTGGCCAGGTGCAGGAATTCATACAGACGTGGCTTTTAGATTTTATTATGTAGAGATATTTTAAGAGAAGCTAAGCTGAAGTGTGATTTTAGACTTCATAAAACTTTCGGCTTTACTGGACATCACTATAGATAAGGAGGAAAATCAAAATGTTCTCAATGTATGCACATGCCACAGCAGGTGTTTCCATATCTATTTTATTTGATAACTTCCAATCACTGAAGGAGATTTTAATGTCAAGTAGTTGTTTGTCAGTAAATGTGCCTATGCCTGGAAATAATTTTAAAAATCTTTGTGAGGAAACAGATTCTTTTTTTAGGTCCAGATATTTTCTCAGAATGACATAGAGTCTGGCTAAATCCTCTATGTAGAGGTAAATCATGCATGATAATATCTGGTCATCTTCATTGTCTACGTAAAAACAAATGAAAGTTAAGGTTAATTTTTGATAAAGTGAATTATGCAAACATAATTTACATATTTATATTTGGCTTTGGTGATAAGGCAATATAGAGAACTCGTGCAAGGATTGTGTGCACACACACACACATGCACAAAAACTCAAGCACTTTTTCTGCCTTTGTTCTTATTCCTTTCTGAGAGCAGACTCCTCAGTTGAAATAATGTAAGTTTTCTCCCCAATAGTCTGCTCAGGAAAACTTCTATTAACACAAGTGTTTCTAAGCAAATATTTCTGAAATGTTGACAAATGTCTTAAATCCAGCAATGACAGCATAATGAAGGGTATGTTGTTGGGAAGAACATGCTCATCCAAAGTAGAAAAACTACCAGTTAAAAATCACAATACATAAAAAAATATTTTTCAAGGATAATTGCCATTTACCTGATAGGTTTTTCATAAAAAATTATAAAATATTTTAAAAGAGAAAACAGAATATTTCAATAACTTTTGTTTTAGTTTATCGTTACAATCAAGGAGTTGGACTATATACTAAGTTTTTTGTTTTAAACTCTACCATGCTATGATTTTAGTCAACATAGGAAGGTGTTAAAATATGTCCCACTGTTTCATTCAAATGGTAATAGAAAAGGTGGTTTAAAATTGTATGCCTGATAATATAATCCTTTTCTTTTATAGATAACAAAAGCAAGTCCCAGGGAAGCAATGTGACTACCCAATAGTACCCATCTATTGGGGCATCAATGCCACTGCTTCCAAATCTCTCTAATCATTAGATATTTTGCTTTCTTGTTGCTGTTGTTGTTGTTATTGTTTTATTAAAGACTCCAGATTCCCACCCTGCACCCTTGGAAATTCTGCTCTAGTAAATATGAAATGAGGTCAGGAATCTAATTTTTTTTTTAAAGAAATCCTCAATATTCTGACTTGTAGTTAAAGATAGGAACTACAGATCCACATCAGAC
Organism: Prionailurus viverrinus; assembly: GCF_022837055.1. Classification (NCBI taxonomy): domain Eukaryota; kingdom Metazoa; phylum Chordata; class Mammalia; order Carnivora; family Felidae; genus Prionailurus; species Prionailurus viverrinus. The sequence continues at coordinate 115,315,688 of NC_062565.1, forward strand.
TACCTGGGATACAGTGATGGAGGGGAGCAGGGATGTTGCCCAGTTCTCGGGCAGTCTTTCCACTGTGGCATAGCAGCACCTTCCTAGCAGGTCTATTATTGTATGCCAAAAACTACCATTGTCCTAGTGTTTCCCCACTTCTAGATGAAAAGCATAAAACATAAATGACATCAGTTGGCATCTAGGTTACTTGTCTCTGATAGGTTTCCTATGGAAAAGGATATTCCTGAAAGAAACAAGAATTAAATGAGTGTATCTAAACGCCAACCACAGAAATATAAACAATTATAAGAGAATATTATGAGAAACTATATTCCAACAAATTGGACAACCTAGAAGAAAGGGATAAATTCCTAGAAACATATAACCTACCAAACCTGAAACAGGGAAGAAATGGAAAATCTCAACAGACCAATTACCAACAAAGAAATTGAATTTGTAACCAATAACTCTCAACAAACAAAAGTCCAGGGCCAGATGGTTTCACAGGCGAATTTTACCAAAATCTAAAGAAAAGTTTATACCTGTTCTTCTCAAACTATTCCAAAAAAGAATGGATCTATAGCCCTTACTTACCATCTGCTCCATCCTCACATTCTAGAAGTTGAATTCAGCTCAACTCCTATAAACTCTCCTTATTGGAAAGTACAAATCTGTCCATCATCAAGCAACAGTCTTGAGCATTTTAAGGCAGTCTGGGATTTGGAAATTATTTACTTTACCTCAAGTCATGATGTATAATGAAATGAATTACTCTTAATTGTTAGAATATATCATAAGAAGAAGGTCATGGGTGCTTATGTCACAGGAATTTCTTAACCTTTCTGGTAGTAAAAGAAAAGCTTACATAGAAGTATCTACTAACGAAGTTGGTTTTATAGAGAGACCAGAGAGAGCAAAGGTGCTTCTAAGATCGTCCATGTAGAATTCCAAACACCTCAGCATTCATACTTCTTTCAGTTCTCAACATAGATCTTACATGTTCACTGTGTGTAAACTGTGGCCAAAATACACATTTCTGTTCCTTATCCTACTCATGGATGCCAAAGTTTACTTTAAGGCTTTTTTTTTTTTAATGTAGCACACTATAAGAAATATATTATAATTCGGCTTTCAATGAAATATCATTTCGAATCTTCCCTGTTAATAAAAAGATGAATTAGCTTTTTACTACTAATTTTAGAGAAAATTAGAAAAAAAAAAAAAAGGAAATGACTTACCTCTAAATATGACTTCAAATGAAGGAGCTTAACTAACAGCTTACTACATTTAACAAAAAAGTAGAATTCAACATAATTGAATTTATTTTCATATCCTATTAAGGATTATTTGTTACTGAAGTTGACAAAATAAGTTCATTTTTAAGTTCTGTTGTTTCTAAGGCAGTCTCATGATATGGCTCTGGGGATCAAGTACACGGTTAAAGCCATAATAGACTACCAAATGATATACAAAAGATTTTGTGAACATTTTGTTTGCTTTGGAAGTCTGATCTATTAAACCTGTGACAATTTTATTTATTAAAAGAATAAACAAGGAGATCAATGGCATTAGTCCATCCTTACATTGGTTAAGAAACTATGAGTTGTATATAGAAATCTACCAAGTGTTATTAATGTGTATAATTCTTATTTTTCAATGTAGTTGGGACCAAGAAAGTGGTTAGTTAATATATGTACCTCAAATGCCTTAAGTGGATACCTATTAAAAGGTATACAAAATAGAAATAGTACTGTATATTTTCAAAAATTTTAAATAAACACAAAGAATATATAGGTATACATATTATAATTTCAAAGTCAACACTAGCACAGAAGTTTTTCTTATCTAAGTACATACTAGGATACTTCCTGTTTCAACACATGCACCTACAAACACATGGCCATGCACATAACCTTGCTTTCTGCCACTTGCAAGAAAGATAGAATATACAATATAGTACATTGTTTTGACTTAAATCATATTGGCAAATTAATGAAGATGGCATTAAAAAATTCTGATCTAAGAAATCAAAATACAGGAAGATAATTATTCCATAGATTAAAAACACTGAAGACTGATGGGAAGTTAAGATTTAAACTGTCTGTCCCAGTGATCTTGAAAGAGAAGAGACCGGATTGGCTGTAAACACTCGGAATGCTCTGTTTGGCAATTAGGACTTTTGTCATCTAGCAATCCAGGCCAGAGACTCAGACCATCGATGCTGCAGATTGCAGAGAAATGGTATAGCTGGGGGTAGTTCTCTGCAAGGCGGGGGGCGCCGATGGAGATCTCGAGGCCCATCTGGATGGGAGACGGCGATTTGCTGGTCTAGCAGGTCGGGAAAATCCTTTTCCAGGTGAAGATTTCACTGCCATGGATTCCTAGGAGACAAAGGAAGACATTTATCTCACTATACAAGCACAAAAAATGGGCTTAATATGTTATGGATCCCAACTACAGGGTTAATGTATTAGCATATTTATAAGCAAGTAAAAGCATCAATAACTAAAGAGGGTAATTGTCTAATATTTGTGGTCTTAAATGTTTTAATCAAAGCAGCTCATTTTTAATATGGAATATGACATTTGATAATCTTGTAGATCTTTTCATATTGCCAAATTTTAATACAACTGTTTTAATACAACAATTTTTTAAAACGATGAGTTCAGGATTCAAAAGTTTAATACAGTTTAATACAACTGTTTTAATACAATTTTTTAAAACGATGAGTTCAGGATTCAAAAGTTTATGTTAGATAAACTTGATGATGGAGCCCTAAATGTTTCTTAGAAGGATATTAGGATATTTTAGTGTTATTAAAAACAAAAAGATAATAATTTACAGGAGAAACTGTGCTCATTTATGTCAAGTTTTTGGAACTTTCAGAAATCATAAGGAAAATTGCACACAGATCACCAAATGATTTATCTGATGCTATCTTTTTTTCCAAGAGCTGTTGTCACTATTTCTCAAGTTTCAAAATTATCATTAACATATTTTAAAATATAGTTTTATTATAAATGCTAATAAAGAATCACTATATTGGTCATTATCTGAAGACTTAAACCATTTCCTTCCTTTCCCTTTCTTTTCTTTCATTTCTTCCTTGTTTTCTCTCTTTCTATTTTAATGGAAGAAAAACATTCTTAGACCCTTGCAATTAAAAAAATTCAAGTGCCTGGGTGCCTCAGTTGGTTAAGCGTCTGACATTGGCTGAGGTCATGATCTCAAGGGTCCTGGTTTTGAGCCCCACTCGGGACTCTGGGCTGACAGCTTAGAGCCTGGATCCTGCTTTGGATTCTGTGTCTCCCCCTCTCTCTGACCCTCTCCCACTCACACTCTGTCTCTCTCTCTCTCAAAAATAAATGAACATTAAAAAATATTAAAAAAAATTTAAAAAATTCAAAAGGGGCGCCTGGATGGCCCAAAGTGTCCAGCTGACATCAGCTCAGATCATGATCTCTCAGTTTGTGAGTTTTAGCCCTGCACTGGGCTTGCTGCTGTCAGTGCAGAGCCCGCTTGGGATCCTCTGTCCCTCTCTCTCTCTGCTCTTCCCCCACTTGCACTCTCTCTCTAAAATGAACAAACATTAAAAAAATTTTTTTTAAAGCTTCCATGACACATATTATACCAGAGTATTATTACTGACCTTCTTAACAAAGCCTGTGCTCTTTCAGCTGAGATGGGTAGTGAGGATGGTCTCTATTCTTATGACAATACTCTGCATTTTCTTTTTCTCTCTTTGGAATCTTATTTTTTTAAAATTTCCACCAGCAGCAGGGTGAGGGAGAGGATGAAGAACTACTCTTAAGAATCTACACTATAGGACCCCTCCCAAATTCTCGACCAGTGCAAAAATGTAGCGGATCAATATTTGGCTGGTTATTTTACAACACGTTTCCTTTTGCCGTCTGAAGCTATAGGGCTTTCCAGGTATTTATGGGCTCAACTGAAACACAGAGAAATACAAAAGCAGGGTAATTATTTGTACCTTGTACAAACAGGCAAGGTTTCTGATAAAATAGATACAAACTGATGTTTTTATTTATTTTAATTTTATTTCTTAAGTGGGCTTCATGCCCAGCATGAAGGGAGGGCTTGAGCTCACCACCCTGAGATCAAGATCTGAGGTGAGATCAAGGGTCAGATGCTTAACGGACTGAACCACTCAGGCACCCCCAAACTGATACTTTCATGGGGTCTGAAAGCCATATAAAAATAATTTTTTTACACCAGAAGAAGGCAACCTGCATAGCTTAAAACTATGCTGCACACACACTGCACTTTGCAAAACTAGGATTTTTTGAAGCATTAGCAAATGATAACAATATGACACCATGTAACTTTTTGTAAATTATGCATAAAAAGGGACTGTTGGAGAGCTCTTTTTTGTAAACACCAATCTCTTCAACCTCTTTTTCTCCCATAACTAACAAAGAATATATTCTTTTGCGAACAAATTGGAACAAAGAAAGAATAACAGTTTTTTAAATACTTATTTTGGGGGAGCAGTTTTCATGCTAAGGATTTACACAAATAAGAATGGCCTTAAAAAAATTTAAGCTATGACATAATTTTATTTCCATGTACTGCCTTTCTGCTCCACAAATAAGATAACTCTATGAGGCACTATTTTATGATGTGTTATACCCATAGTCACATTCATGTGACTAATCCCATGAGAAGGAAAATGAATCAAATGCTGGGAATGACTGCAGTAATCATGGCCAAGAAATGAAAAGTTATTTTAAAAATATTTCCAATACTCTTTTCTTAAAAATATAAAAACTTTAAAAGAATAAAAATTCTACAAACCAATCCATGCATTTTTGGAATGTTTTTTCAAGAAAGAAACTTAAAACAAACATTTGATCTTCTTGAGGTTCTTAAGCCCATTTATTTTACTCATGTTGTCCCATTTCAGAATTTTAAAAGAGTTGTCATGTACTATTCCCAGTCTTAAAAACTGTATTTTAAGAAGTTCATGTTGAGTTACAGTCCTAAGGTTTATGCTTATTCAGAAATAAAGGGTTGAAAAGTTAAGAAGATGCCAAAATATGTGCCTACATTTTATTTATATAAATGGGCAATTGACTGAACTCTGAGCCACTGCTAAATATGGACACAGTTCTACCAACATATGTTAATTGCTTTCTTACCTCTGTTATCTTTTTCCAATCTACTCGTCGTTTAACTTGCTGTGCTCCATACATAGCTGTGTTTTGCTGAAGCTCTTGTTCTAATTGAAGTATTTGTAAATGCTGATTTAATGTGGACCCACCACTGACATCAGAATTACATCTGGTCCAATTATCCTGGAAGCATTTAGAATTTTGCAATGCAGGCCCTGTTGACTTCTCATAGGTTTTCAGCAGCTTTTCCACAACACCATAATTTGACTTAGGATCAGCTGATCTTGGCCGGCCAGACAAATTACTTGGTCTCCAGTCATGCTCTTGGAGCATACTCCGATAACTGCTAGGACTCATGTGTTCCTGCATTTGTCTGACGAGGCCTGTTGCGGATTTTTTGGTGGGATTGTCAGGCACATTTTCTCTGGGCACAGGCACGGGCGTGCAGGCACTGGTTTTCAGAATATCAGACACATCATCATTTTCTGATATGTTACCTGTATGAGTAATTAAGGTATCACAGGGCTTAGGATCTTCAGATGATTCTGAGTAGCTTTGATTTTGCTGTATTGCCTGACAATTTCTATCTGTTCTAAATACAATTCTGTTAAATTCATCAGTCTTTGCTGCCAGCTTTTCATTCCTAGTTGTCCTCTTAAAGTCACAACTGAAACTTCTAAGTGACCCACTGCTCTCTGTCACTGAAGAGCTACAGTCACTACTTATATGAAGATCAGGATGAGATTTAGCAGAATGATCTGGAATCATCTTTTCACATTTTGGCTTATTGGGAGTAGAGCAGATTTTCTGATACCACAATGTAGAGGGACTATTTTTTGCACTGATCCCTGTGTCATATGACCACATGCCAAGTCCAACACTTTCATCACATGGATGCTGGTTATCTATTTTGGTTTTGGGTGCCAACAAAGGGAACATGATACCATCTTTCAAAGTCTTCCCTTCATTTAGACACAGCCTCAAAAGGAAATCAGGACTGTAGTTCCTTTCACCTTGACCCTCTTGGGCCACGTGGCTGTTGTGGTCTAAACTGTCCTTCAAACTTTCATGAGCTTGTTCAGAAAATGAGCTGGGAAAATTTCGAGATGTGCTTCTTGGAGGAGGAAGTGGTGGAATTTCGTTTCTTTGCAGATCAATTGTATCAAATTCATATTTTTTCATAGAATTGCTTTGGAGTGCATTGGAACAGCTCAGATTCCTTCTATTTTTCTGCTTTTCTTTTTCTAAATCAATTGGAAGAATGCCCTGGCCATCGTTGATCATGTGGTCTCTGTGACGCATTTGAATTACATTGGGCATTTCCTGAAGAAAAGAATCTGACTTCATTCTAAACAATTATAAAACAAGACATATTAGTGATAACTTTATTTAGGACAAGTTCTCAAAAGAAACCATGGCATAAGCAATGAATTTCTGCTATAAGGACTCACAACTTCCCAAACAGCATTTTCATATAAATTCTCTAGTCAAAACCCCCAAGTCCTTTTACTGTAGGATCAAGTCCACCTCTCAGTACTGCCCTCACAGCCTACATGCTCTGACCCAAACTATCTTTCCATTATATTCTCAAATTGTCTCTTACACTTAGACTAGACTGTGTAGTCTCTTGAGTGTCTGCTACTGGGATTTCCATTTCTATGGGTTCTCTCCAGCCATTTCCTTATCTCTGCTCTACCTGCTCAATTCCTATTCATTATGTCACGTGAGCTCAAGTTCCTTCTCTTGACTTTGAAATGACATTCTAAGCTAAGAAGTATGAAAGAAATCTGAATAAAAGTTCAGTGAAACATAAGTATTACCAAATGGAAGATGTCATTTGGGCATCGTGTGGGCAAAGTGAGCCACAGTAAAAATAGGGTGGCTCTTCAAGGTATAGGGAGCACTTTGGTATGGATGGATCATAAAGCAGAGGGTGGAGGATGAAAGAAACATTAGGTTAAATTGTAATTTATTTGAATTACATACTAAGGATTTTGAACTTTTTTCTAAAGTTTATGGAGTAGCAAGGAGAACTTATATACCAGGTGTGGTTTGTAAAAGAAAATTGACAGGTGAGTCTTTTCTAAGTTTAATCAAAACAAAAAACCTAAATATAGCAACAATATAAATTCAACAATATCAATTAAAGTTAATTGATCATACTGATAAATATAGATAGTATTTATATCTCTTCAACTTGTAAAGTATTATGAAACAGATTACAATAAAGTATAGATAAATACTCATTAGCAGAGAATGGTAGGCAAAAGTGAAATGGGCAGGTAGAGGGCAAAATTATGTATAAAACATGGTTATATGAGAAAATCTATTGAGGTCAATACAAAAATTCTTTCTGAGTTTCTTTTTTTTTTTAATTTTTTTTTAACGTTTTATTTATTTTTGAGACAGAGAGAGACAAGAGCATGAATGGGGGAGGGGCAGAGAGAGGAGACACAGAATTGAAAGCAGGTTCCAGGCTCTGAGCCATTAGCCCAGAGCCCGACGCGGAGCTCGACGTGGAGCTCGAACTCACCGACCACAAGATTGTGACCTGAGCTGAAGTCGGACGCTTAACCGACTGAGCCACCCAGGCGCCCCTCTTTCTGAGCTTCTTAACAGCTAAAGAAAAATATGGGTATACATTGCTGTTGCTTTCTAAAAAAAGCACATTCCTTCACTATGAGATAAATATTGATCCTAGAACAATCTATCTTTACTTACCTTGTAGAGCATACCAATTTATTTTTCCATTTGGTGAAAACTTACTTTTACAATTATATAGGTGCTTCTAAATTGAAACGGCTTTTTAAAATATCATTATATGTGTGTGTACACATATTTACAATATGTTGTGTTGAGAATTATGTATGCTTCCATTATATACCAAATAAATGTAGAGAAATAAATGACTCTTAGGTATAAAAGACTGCAGTAGAACATCATTATATAATTAAAATTCCACATTGTTAAGTCTGACATGTTTTACAGGTGTATTTAACTGGATTATCCCAGCTATAGGCTCTTCCACTGGCCAAACACTCAAAATGAAAAAGAACTACATTAGAATATAGTTGTTAATGTATTATGCATAGTATATCTTAACCAAATACCAAAAGAGTACAATATTCTTAACAGTCAAATTACAAAGAATGAGAAGGTTTGGTTTAAAAATCAAAAACAGAGATATATTCAATTAAGGTTTTTATTTCCTATCTAAAATAACAGACTTTAATAACTCATTGTTAATTCTCACTTAACAAAGTGTAAGGAAAAGGCAGTTGGGATTCCTTAACTGAAAACAATATTTTTCTTGATTTTCTGATATAAAATAATCATAGATGTACCAGCATACCTTCTGTGGTTAGACTGCTTTCGGATTTCCTCTTGAAAGCTGCATAATTCTTCACTAACTTTGGCAAGTTCTTCCAGAGCCTTTATACATATAAGCAATAGCATGTTAGCACTTTGAAATGTAAATATTTCTTCAGAAACAGTTCTAGGCTAATCAGTCCTACTTACTGTGTTGAGGGCGCCAGAACAGCTCCTGTCCTCTACCTTGGAAGGCCTCAGGCCAGGGCATGCCCCACATTGTTTTTGGTTATCTGTGGCCAAAGGATCAATAATCCCTACTTTTGACTTTTTTGTTGCTTTTTGTTCCTTACACATTTGATTTCCTTCACAGAGTAAGCTCTGCTCCGTTTTATTTTCTTTTTCCAGACCATCCCCGTGATTCATCTCTGTAAATTCGCATTGTCCTGAATTGGGGTAATTTGGAGAAGATTCCACCACTTTATCTTGAATCGCTTTTTCATGATCATGATCAAGGATCTTAGCACGTTCATTCATGTTGATTTTCCTCCGAAGCTTTACTTCATGGCAAAGCTGTAAGGAAAACAAAGATAAAACTTTTTCTCCTCCTAGTTTACTTTGTCAATTTTTTTTTGATACTAAGCACACCATTCTGAGTTCTCTTTGCCATTTCATGATATACTGCTCTGGGGTATTAATGTTCATGCCTCTGAGTAGTGCTTCTCAAATGTGATTAGCCAGAACAACTTGGATGAACCATAAAGACTAATTTTAGTAGGTCAAGGTATGGATGGTAATTTTTGTATCTTTGTGTAGAAATCAACTCTTCAAAAATTAAAAACAAACAACTTGTATCTATATAAATGTATATAGAGGTACATCATGATGATGTAGAAGCACTGTTACCAAGTTGAAATGTCCTGAATCAATTACTGGTCATGCTCTGTAACTGCTTTCAGAGAAAAGCAAGAGTTTAACTGATATTAAAGTGATGTTTTAAAAATACATGATTCCACTTGTATGCCAAATAGTTGACAATATCATGTGGATATCATGAAATCAAAAGAAGTTTCCTTTGCAAGTTGTGTTGGTGCTACTGAAGTATTACTAGGAATTACTGCGATTTTTTTAATAGCAACCCTATACACATTCAAAAAGGATTTCTCATCCTGATTAAAACAAATGTGACCCTGTTCTATGTGATATTAGAATTCTAAGGCTTTGATCATCTATTAATCTATGTTAGAGTGGATCCCACATCATTTCCCTTTTTTTCCTTTTTTTAAAATTTTTAAATTTTATTTAAATCCAAGTAAGTTAACACATAGTGTAATCATGATCTCAGGAGTAGTATTTCTTTTTTCTTTTTTCTTTTTAATGTTTATTTGTTTTGGAGAGAGAGAGCATACAAGTCATGCTCTCTAACTGCTTTTGGAGAAAAGCAAGAGTTTAACTGATACTAATGCTTAAAAAAATGCATGATTGCACTTGTATGCCAACATTCCAGTGTCTAAATAGTTGACCATATCATATAGTATGTCAGTTCATTTCATTGCCTAAGTAGATATTGTGAAATCAAAAGATGTTTCCTTTGGAAGTTATGTTGGTGTTACTGAGGTATTTACTAGGTGAAAGGGCGGGCCTACGCCCGCCGACTCCATCCTGTTCTGTGTCCTTCACCTTGACCACGCCTCCTCCCCTTGAGTAACCTCCCGCTCACCTGCCTAACAGGACTCTGACCCTTCCCCAGCCAATCGGCTGAGGCCACAGCCATTACCTCACCAACTGCCCCTAGGCCCCAATAAAACCTTTGTCCTTTTGAAACTCGCTCGCTCTCCCTGGTATCTCACCGCTGCGTCGGTGCAGGTACGGGACTGAGCTCGAGCTAGCTCGAATAAAGGCTCTTTGCTTTTGCATCGGACTCGGTTCCCTGGTGGTCTTTGGGGATCACGAATTCTGGCCATAACACTAGGTATTACTAAGATTTTTTTAATGGCAGGCCTATTCATTCAAAAAAGATTTCTTACCTTGATTAAAACAAATGTGACCCTGTGCTATGTGATATTAGAATTCTAAGGCTTTATTATCTTTCAGTCTATGTTAGAGTGGATCCCAAATTTGTTCTTTTTTTTTCTTTATTTTTTTTTTAATGTTTCTTTATTTTTGAGAGAGAGAGTGCTAGCAGGGCAGGAGCAGAGAGAGACAGGGGTCACAGGATCCGAAGTGAGCTCTATGTTGACAGCAGGGTGCCTGACGTGGGGCTTGGACTCACGAACCGTGAGATCATGACCTGAGCCAAAGTCGGACACTCAACCAACTGAGTCACCCAGGTGCCCCCATCCCAAATTATTTCTTGATGAAAGTTTAGTTTAATCTGCAGGCATGCACTCAGCTTACCCCTAAATAGAAGAAGTGGCTTTCTCCTCAGGCTTGAGTTGTGGGAAAGCTTGGCAAATTTCAAAGGCTTCTGTCAGATAACTATTGAAGCAAATGACTACATTTTACCGCCACAACCTATATCTACAGACATCTTTTAGTCAAGGAGTATAACAAAAGATTTATTGCTGCTCATTATTTACCCAAATCTCAGATGAAGGAAGCACGAAACATAATTGGTGTCTGAAGGATATACAATATATTTATTTCCACGGATATTTACATACCTATCATTGGATAATCTCAGGATAACATCAAATTACAGCCATGATTCAATTGTTTTAGCCCTCATAAACTTACTTGTCCTGAGCTATTGTGAGCATTATGATTTGGGCTGATCCTGAGAGATATCATAAGAAGCAACCCACAAAAGTACATGTTGAATCTAAGGATGCTGATCGTGACATTGGTGACATTGTTCTTTTTTTTTGAGGAGCTATGGGTGAAAAACAAAATTGCTTTAGTTTCAAAATCAGGAACAAAAGTGCTATTTCTGAGAAATAGGTGTGCTTGTTCTGAATATTGGGAAATATGTTTCTGACAATTTTTCTGTTAGTTACTAGAAAGGCTAGCTGCATGCATTTCACATAAAATCCTCCTGTCTTCATCTCTTTTTTTTTATTTTGAAATACTTTACCTTATATAACATTTTATATCCCACCTTAAATTCTCTTGAGATTTAAGTGAGGTATGGAGAAGCAAATAATATCATGGTATTGATGAAAAACAAATTTATTTTGTATAAGGAAATTTGTGTTATTTCATACCCAAAAAATTGTCAATGGTTATCTGATTATTTGAAACAAGGCAACAAATAGGAAAAATTGCAACATGATTAAAAAAAAAATTCCCAGGTATATAAGAACTCTATCTAGGGCTTCTAGTTGGATTAGTCCAGGTTTCAAATGATCCAAGTATGTACATGTTGGTTCTGCAATAGCAAATGCAATGATTGTGGATAGTGGCTGAGCAAAGAATCATTAGCATCTTAATACACAACACTGGGTCCTCTCACTAGAAGATATCACTTGGAATCACTATGGTTACATGGGCACATTAGGGAATCTAAAATTCTCTGGTACTTGGCTTAATAACTTGTGTCTGAATTAATACACAGAACCTAGTGATATATGCTAAACAAATACAGTCTGTTATGCTTGTGGCATGTTATATAATTTTTTCAAGTGTTGATGTTTAATTTTGGTTTTAAAAAATGTCTTGAGGGGCGCCTGGGTGGCGCAGTCGGTTGGGCGTCCGACTTCAGCCAGGTCACGATCTCGCGGTCCGTGAGTTCGAGCCCCGCGTCGGGCTCTGGGCTGATGGCTCGGAGCCTGGAGCCTGTTTCCGATTCTGTGTCTCCCTCTCTCTCTGCCCCTCCCCCGTTCATGCTCTGTCTCTCTCTGTCCCAAAAATGGATAAACGTTGAAAAAAAAAAAAAAAACTTTAAAAAAAAAAAATGTCTTGATTCTCTGTGACATGTGAAAATACTTTCCTCCTGTCTTCATCAAAATTATTTTACCCCCATTTGTAGCCTGTAAGATGAGCATATATTTTTTTGAGTAGGCTGCACTCCTAGTGCAGAGCCCAATGTGGGGCTCAAACTCATGACCCTGAGATCAAGACCTGAGCCGAGATCAAGAGCTGACTGCCCAACCGACAGAGCCACCCAGGTACTTCAAGATGGTTGTATTAAAAGTACATTCTCACAGGCTACAAAGTTGGAAGTAGAAAAATATATATTAGAATGATAAGGGGAGCACAATGTTAGTATTCAGGTATTAGAAAGCATTGTCTATCAGTATTCTGGGGTAAGCACATTATCCAAACATATTCTCAGTAATGGAGCTATATATTTCACGCTGCAAGACATAAATAGCTTACAGTTACTATCCAAGATGAAGAAAAAAATATTACAGCCTTCTATCTCCTTGATGCAGAAAGGAATAGTATTTCTACAAACCATCATCCTATTTTTAAAATATGTTTAATGCCTGCTAATCAAAAGGGTAATATTTACCATAGATAGAATTTACAGAGTTTTCAGAATAATTATTTGACCTTAAAATATTTAACCAGACAGCAGATTATTTTAGCTACATGGCTTACACAATAGGCTAGACTAATCCTGACTCCTTTAAATTTTTTTGCTTTGATGCTAGACTTATCTGAGTGTTACTAACTGACTTTCCAAACCTTTGGGAACTAATGACCCATGACTTTAGGTTTCTGTTTGGAATTTTGGATTATTTGACTTAGACATCTCCTTGTTGATGCAATCTCAGTCTTTGGGTAAAGGAGTTAAGAGAGTAAGCAAAACACATTTTCTAAACTATAGAGGTATGAGCAGTGGAGTCTCCTTTTAATATAATCATGCACTACATACCTGCCTTCTCAGTTCTATGTTAGAGGAACAGTTTAATAGCTACCCCTTTTAATTTTTCCTTGTAGTGTGCCAATTTATATTTTATTCACAACCAATTACATGGCTGTTAATGAGAAAAATATTTGTGCTATAAACACATAAAGCACGAGCTTTGATTGCCTGTGAATAAAGGCCAAAGAGTCTGTTAAAAATAATCACTTAGGCAATGTGCACAAACCATATAATACCATGGATGTCACTAGAAGAAAGCAAGGTAAGTATAAATAATTTTCAGTTGAAACAAACTTAAAAATACATCAATGTAAACACTTAGAGGAAATATTCCAGGGCCAACAAGCCGAGGGATGGTTAATGGGGATAAAATGGCTGTTTGTATCAGAGTCACCACACGTCGTTTTTCATAACCCTTTCCTCACAAACGTGCCAATAAACCTGGCACATTTTGCCAGATTAAATATCACGCCCGCTGCCATTTTCTGTTTGATATATGGCACTCCTTTTGACTATACTGACTTATCTAATATGTAATTTCCTTTAGTAGATATCATCCATAAATCATCTCAAGAAAGATCTGTATTTTAATGCCCAATTTGTAATATATGTTCCATCAATTATGCCTTTCTTAGATTTTCCTCCTGGACCCTGTGTTTGAAAACTCATGCAAAATACATACTTCACTTTTGATACCAAGGCACTTCAGTCAGAAAATAATAAATTGATATACTTTAGATTGACATTTTAAGTCCTTAATTTTCATGCAGGGCTATAAAAAAGCATAGTCCTTTGGATACCACTGGATAAGGTTCTGCTATTTTTGATCTAGCAAATATCACTGAGACATGCATCTCTTAGGCGGAATAAGGAAAAAAGAAATAGTTTCCAATACAACACAAATTTGAAACAGAATTTTCATTCTGAGCTTTAAGCTTCAATATATTCAAAACAAATCAACTTGTACCTCTTCTATCTTCTTCTGCATGATTTTCCATTGACTCTCCCATTCCTTCCTTTCATTGTCAAACTGGTCCAGTAACTCCATCTTTTCCTTGTGCCAGTTAGTCTCTGTGTTCTCCCACTGCTTATGCAGGTCCATGGCAACCGTGTGAGTGTTAGTGAAGGGGTATTTCTGCTTGTCTCTGCCTTCTTAACTGTTTCTTGGAAGCTTGGAGTTGTTTTATTTGAAGCAGTCCCACTTGCCTTTAAAATAAAGCCTAATATAAACATAACAAGAAAGAGTTCCAAATCCATTTGCTTTTTGAAAACACATTATCATTTTATTAAGAGCCATGACATAAACAAACCATAGGAACACTGCCCTTAAAAGAAGAGAGGAGATGATTAACAATCTGCTTAAGAAGGACTAGCACAGTCAAAAAGTAAGTGTTGTCCAAAGGCTTTTTTCCCCCTTTCTGAAATCAGACAGCAAAATTAAATACATACATGATATGTAAGCATTCTTTTTAACTATCTAATCTAAAGATGGATTTTTTTCTGTGACTAAGAGTGGTAGTATGAAATTCAACTGTATGGACATATATCTACACAACCGTGGTAAATTCTACTGCAACAGAATTACTCCTTTTCTGTTGCAACCAGAATACATGTTTCTATGAATTAAAGTCCTGAAACAGTGTTGGACTACAGTTTCAATTTTATATTCAGAGTTAAAGCCCATGCCAAATGGGATTATTGTATTAATAAGAAACCTGAGTTGGCAGTTGATCTGGGACTGATGTATCAGCAAAAAAAGACAAACTAAATCATAAAAATATCTTCATTATTTTACTTCATCAAGGAAAATGTAAAAACAACAAAGTTATCCTGGGAGCCACATGTTAAAACTTATCTCTCATTTTCTTCTAATGGACCATATATTCAAATCTGTTTAGGCTACTGAATACAGAGCACTGAAGAAAATGGTTTGCTCACTTTGCAAGGATATCCTTGATCACATTAGGCTGTGACTGAAATAGATTTCTAGCTTTTAGGGTATGCGTATTTAGGGTTTGAAGATGAAATTTAAAATACCACATTGGTAACTTTGTTATAAGTCATCTAAAATTTCTGAGATTTAGTTTATTTATGTTAAAATGGAAGATACTTACAGGGTTGTTATAAAGATTAAATGACATATGGCATGCAAGATAGTTTGAAAATTTTAAACATTTTCCCTATTTTTTGCTTTAAAAGATATTGGTCTGACTTCTACTAAAAATAATTTTTATTAAGAAAGTCATATAGGGTGCCAGGCTGGCTGGGTCATTGGAGCAGACGACTCTTAATGTTGGGGTCATTAGTTCAAGTTGAGTGTAGAGCGTACTTAAAAAAAAAGAAAGAAAGACATAGACATTTATTAGTGGGTAGAAAAGCATGTTTAAAATGTTTAAACCATCATCTAAGATAATCATGTCTATTAAAAGTCTGTATCTTCAGGTTTCTAGGCCATGACCGAAATGTGTTAATTTACCAGGTAGTGGCTTATGCTAATTATGAGCAAAGTGCCCCCAGGGTCTATAGCTGCTTGGATGTTGGTGCTGTGGAATGAAGCCAACATAACCAGGCAGCAAGCCCCATTTTGTAGTTGCAGAAAATGGCTGCATATTTCATGTCCCAAATATAAGATAAACATTGAAGATTAATTTTATTTTTATCAGACTGTTCTGAACATGCATATCCAAGTGGTAAACTGTTCCAAACATAGTTTGAGCTGCAATCTATCAATGAATTATAACAGACTAATAAGGATAAAAAAATGTCAGTGCTATATGAGGGCTCCACCTTCAAAAACAGCCTAAAAATATTGAGATCTACATTGTTATTCTTCTCTTAAACTATTTCCCACAGACACTTTGGTCATTTTTACCTACTTCTTGACACTCCCAATACTATGACTAACCCAGTCAAGAAAAAGAAGTAATTTCAGATTTAGCTACTTGAGATGTTATCATGTCTCATTTTATCCACTTAGCCATGCTCTTTTTCTAATCCTATTTTCCATCTTCTCTGTCATCCTTCCTTCCTTTGACTATCTCCCACACCAATGAGACAGGGACCACATGTACCCGCCATTACCATTGCTAGTTGCCCAAAATAAATATGTCAGTGAAGACCTAACAAAATGAAGATAGTAAAGAATATACATGATTTTGTTTTCTGTTTGTTTTGGAGACTCTGTCATTAATCTTGATTACCTAGTAATCTTTTAAGTTCATCTAATAATTATTCACAGGAAATGCAGACAGTGCTTATTTTTAGACTGGTAGACTGCTTTAAAACCATATGTAATTAACTGTGAGCTGAAACTATCTTGCTCACTAGCAGGTAGTTAACACTAGGACTTCTTAGGAAGAGTGGAATGAGTGGTTTAAGACCTCAAGAGATAGTTGGAAACGAACCAAGGAAATTATAGAAAAAAAGCATACTTCTTTCAGGCTAGCTGGAAAAGAGCTGCTATGACCATCCATGATTCATCCTGTCTTTAAGCACTGTAAATGTTCAGAAATCATCGTAAAGTTTCTCCTATAGTTATGTACAAGTGGCCCCAATTTTTCTTTCTATTGCTAACTCTTCTAGAACCACTCCAGACCAGGATTAAAAGGTTAAAAGATGCCAGACCCTTCCTCTTTTTTTTTTTCTTTTTCCTTTCCTCTTTTCTTTTTTCTCTTCTCTTCTCTTCTTTTCTTTTCCTTTCTTTTCTTTTCTTTTTTCTTTTCTTTACAGTCTAACTCAGTCTAACTCAGGCTTGCTCCTTGTAACAGCACTATATATGAACCCAGATAATGTTCCCAAAGCAGACAGAATCCTGCACTTAACTGCAAAGACCACTCATCATTTACTATGGACAAGGGCCAATCCACACAGCTTCCCCTCTCCAGGGCCAGGCCCCTATCTAGTGCCAGGAAATGTAATGGTTATGGATCAAAACCAAGCCTTTGAAAGAAAATTCCTATAGAGCAGTATCTGTGCCAATTTTTGTGGGAGGATTTATTTTGCCTTCCTAGCATCTATGTCTCGTTATAAATGTCAAATATAGTATGACTGAATTTATTGCTTTCTCCTCCAAAAGTAAAATGGGGTCCATAGAGTCACTGCAGGGATTACATGAACATAAGAGAGAGAATGCTTAATAAAAGTCTCTCACATCATTCTGAACCATAGTGGGTGCTCAATAAGTGCCTGTTCCTTGGTTTCTTCCTTCTGTCCTTCCCTCTTTTTCTTTTCTTCCCTCCCTCCCTCCTTGCCTTCAATTATCCTTCTTTATGTTTTCTTTCTCCAGAATAAAACTGAAGATTTTCATGTTTCTTTAGTTAGTAAATTACTAGAAGCAAATCTAATTGTGTGAACTCTCATGTTTTCAATGACTTTCGTTTGCCCTCATTATTTTTAAAGTATTTTAGGATACGTGGCAAGTTGAATATTCAGAAAATTTTGTATTGTTAGCAAAGATTTGGATAGATAAATCTTATATAAAACTGCTTTTATTATAATTCTCCTTAAATATTAAAAAAATCAACTAATGGGGCAGCTTTGGAGGGACTTAATGTTCTATGATGAGAAGTTATGGGGTAAAGTGGTTCAGCAGATTCTAAAACTCATTTTCACTGCTCTCTACTGATGCAAATACAAAAGTTCTCTTTGTTTCTAGTCGTCACTCTTTTTCACCCACAGATATTGGCATCTATGTGGGAGAGAAGGAAGGATTACTGCTATCTGCATCCCTCCCTGTGTCTCTATCAATTCACTCCGTGCACAATTTCATTCAGAATAAAAATTTATTAGAGCACCTGTAAAAGGGTAGAGTGAGCTGCATTACTCAGTCATGCACACGTTCTTTTCTCAACAACTCCAAGGTAGCATTATACAATCCGTGTAACCTACTTCCGAGCCCCTGAGGCTGAGGCTGGAAGTCAGAATTGTTGGGTTGTGAGTGGGTTGCATGAGTATGGTGATGGGAGGAAAATAGTTCTGCTTACTTAGGCCCCACTAGCAGGCAGCATTTAAGAGCAACTTACGAGTCTCACAATAAATTATTTTAATTTCTCAAATTAGCCTCCGTGTGGTCATAGGAACACTTCTTTGAGGAGTGTTCCATTCTCACCACACCTGGGTCAGTACCATTTTACCCACCATCTCCCCAACTGGAAACTGGACATTAGCCAAACAAATCAGCATTACAGGAGCTGACTCTCTCGCTACTTCTCTCTTCTGAGATTTTTGTTCAGAGTATTGTTTCTTGCTCTCCCATCTCCTTTTTCTAAACATACTTTTCCTATCATCAAAGATTTTTCATTTGTAGGAGGTTACAAATGAATGTTGGCATGCTACGCACCGTGCTACTCAAAATTCCTAGAAGAATCATTGGTCCTAGAGATGCTCTGCTTCTAACTTTGAGGGATTTAGAATTCCCATGCCTATACCCATCAGAGTTATGCATCAAGATTCTCTAGCTCTTCCTCCAGGCTATCAATCATTTGCATCATTTCAGCTAATTAACAGACCTATTCCTACCCTATTGTTTTACTAGCAAATGCATCTTTCCAAAGACAATGATTTGATTTGATTGCAGGGCAAAAAGGAATATTTTTTTTATTGCTATTTCTTGCTATTTCAACATGTTCCTCATGTTCCAAAAGGGTCAAAGAGATACTACTACATGCAAATCTGAAGAAATACTTTTGTCTTCTCATTTTATTACCTTCTTCTTCCTTGTTTTTCCCCCAGTTAGACACTCAAACTAGAAAACACCCAAAATATAGGTGTACTGATTTTACATCTCTTAAAAAAGAAAAGCTTTGAAAGAGACTTTAAGTATCTAAAATTAATTCGCTTAAACAATAGAAGATGTAGTGGTAAGGTCCCCTTCTAATTACAGATTAGTTGGTTACGCATGGCACACACTTCCACTAAAATTACAGAAACACTACTCATGTAGTGAGCAAACGCCGTCATCTTGAATGAACTACGTTTATTTTTCTTTGTAATTTTCAAATACCAATAACCTCATGGGTTTTGAATTTTACTTGCAAATGTAAGAAGTCTTCATCCTAATTAAAAACAACGTTCTGATAAATACATTTAGTGAAATCCTACAGTAGGCAAAGTGCTGTTCAAAGTACTGAGAAGCAGTGTTTTAAAAACAGTTTCAGAGGGCGGATGTCATTGTCAGTCCAGAGTTGAGAAATCCACTCACAGCAGCTGGACCTTCTCATCCCTGGGCGTCAGTAAAATCCGTTATGCACCCCGCCCCACTGTTTTTACAGCCCAGACGCAGACACTGGAACATTGTTGAAATGTTCTTGCACTTAAACAGTGCCCATAGTTTAAAACACATCAGCAGTAGCCCCTCTATATTTTGCCACAATGAATCACTTGATTTCAAACGGTTAGGAAGAAACATACCTTTTAGCTCTGGGGAGAAATCCTATGGATGTTCCACCATTTGGTCAATCTAGCAATGGAAGGATAGCTAGGTTTTTTTTTTTTTAAAAGACAAAAGTCTCAGCTCGGTGAATTTTGCTTCTTTGCAGAAATGGGAATGCAAAATACGTCCAACCATGCAAGAGAGCAGTACTGGCAAATCCCTTTTAAACCTTCACTCCTTTCACAAATCAAGAAGCCGCTCAGGTCAGTGTCACAGCAGCAGCTGAGACTCCTGTGACGTCAGATACTTGGAGGCGGCCTTCAAGCCACTCTTCCAACCAGAGCTCTGTAACTTTAGAGCAGCTCATACTCTGGGTAAACAACTCCAGGTCCAGGACATTTTTAGCTTTTATAATGGAGCCCACTATTTTCAAACTTGCCAAAAGGGCTGGTGTTAATATCACACAATGACAATGGCCAATTTTAGAGGTTATTTGAAAAAGTCACCTCCTTTTTTATAGTCAAGAATTATTTCCTTGCATACTTCTCTCTTCCCCTTTTTCAGTGAGAATCAGAATGCACTCTTCAGTGCCTTGAGAAGTTGGTGTCTGGATGTGGCATAGCAACATGTGCAACAATTATACACACACACACACACACACACACACACACATACACATACACCTATACATAATGTAATATATTTAATATATATATACATATATGTATATGTATGTAATATGTTTAATCTCCAAAGATTTGTGAAAACGTATCAAACTTCTGTCTTTAAATAAAGTAGGAGTGGGACATATATAAAGACCAGCCTCATACTCTTTGTGTTTCTATGACAGCTTGCTGTCTGTATCTACAATAGTGATGTCTTTCTGCCAGAGGAAACCAGAGACCATAGAAAAGAATAACACTTATTATGGGAGGAAAAAAAAAAACCAATGAGATGCCCATGTGTTTGTTTTCAGTTGAGGTGTACCACAGCCCAAGTATATGGAGAGGCTCCCTAAACCATGCCCAAATTGATCTCTCCTGGAAATGCCAGGGAAGATGCCTCTCTCCAGCAACATTTGCAGGTTGCATGTGAACTTGTACATGCATCCATCTGCTCATGTTTGGTTTAACTGAGTTAAAGAAAGTGTCTAACACAATTCTGTGTCTATTTTAGCAAATAAGCCATTTAAGGGTTTAAATACTAAGATCTTATCCTCAAGTCTGAAGAATTTCCTCTGTGTGGTCATTAAAATGTTACATATTCACTTTCACGTTATTTTTGCCTGCTTCCATATGAATATTTCATGGGGACCTCAAAAGTTTAATTATAGTAACCTGCCCATGGTAACACTTTAGTACATATAGTACAATTGAAGGAAATCATGCTCTGTGTTTTGAAAGCCTGGCATCATAATTTCAAAAGCAATAACAATAATAGTTATAGCAATAATAGTGATTACTCATAGAGAGACAGCTCTCTGCAAAGCTCTGGGCTAAGTACTTAGAATATATCTTTATCCTAGTTCACCCTCATAGCAAATATATCTGTAGATATTATTACCCTGATCTTACTGATAAAACCATGGCTGAGAGATGTCAAGTATCTTGCTGAAGTTTGTAGAAAAACATGTGGAGGAATAGAGCTTGGAACTGGTTTTTCTTTTCTTTTCTTTTTAAATTTTTAAAAATTTATTTATTTATTTTGAGAGACAGAGAGCAAGCACAAGCAGCAGAAGGGCAGAGAGAAGGAGAGACAGAATTCCAAGCATGCTCTGCACGATCAACACAGAGCCCAATGCAGGGCTTGAACTCATGAACTGTGAGATCATGACCCGAGCTGAGATCAAGAGTGAGATGCCTACAGACTGAGCCACCCAGGCTCCCCAGAACTGGTTTTTCTAACTGGAGATGTGAGAATTTTGCCACAGAGGTCTTGGTTTCTTTTTTTTTTTTTTTTTTGATTTTTTTTTCAACGTTTATTATTTTGGGGGGGGGGGGACAGAGAGAGACAGAGCATGAACGGGGGAGGGGCAGAGAGAGAGGGAGACACAGAATCGGAAACAGGCTCCAGGCTCTGAGCCATCAGCCCAGAGCCTGACGCGGGGCTCGAACTCACGGACCACGAGATCGTGACCTGGCTGAGGTCGGACGCTTAACCGACTGCGCCACCCAGGCGCCCAGAGGTCTTGGTTTCAATTCTATTGCCACCACTTATCTGTGTGAATTTTCAAGTGTGTTTCGTCTGTAAAGGGATAACTATATTTACTTCATGAGGTTGTTGTAAGAGTATGAGGGGACACTTTTAGTGCCAAGCACACAAAAAAAGTTGGTTTATTTCTGCCTCTAACCTTACCAGGAGGATAATCCTGGGCTGGGGCAAGGGATTGCCCCAAAGGACCTCTACAGAATTATCTAATAACATTGTTCCCCCTACACTCTCTTCCATTCCAAACCTCTTAATTTCCATGAGTCTTTTGTGAATTGAATCAAGACTTTTCTAAATCCTATCAGAACTTCAGATAGTATGCAGCTAAGTATGGGAGAAATGGTGTTGGGCTATACTCTATAGTGTCACTCAATAGTACCTATTCGAATGCCCCCCTTCCATGGAAGCCCCAATAATTATTTATTGCAGGTGCTTCCATCTGCTTCTTTTCATGGTAAAACCGACCTTAAATTACACAGAATCAAAAACTAGGGAGAGACACTGACAAGAATTTCACTCCAGGTATATCACTTATTCTAGTATTTACCAACCCTTTTGTGGAATAATTTTTTTTGTATGTAGTAGCTTCAATTTCCATGCTGTATTATATACCCAGAAGATGAAAGCATACAAAGGCAATAAATATTCAGTGCAGATGCTTTTGAATCTTTCCACTAAAAACTTTTAAGAAAACTTTGAGAAACATTCCTACTGATATGTATGTAAAACGAATGGATTAAAAAGACCGATGTTGGTATATTCAGCCCTTTAATGATATTCAGATATCTTGAAGTGCCTGACATTTTCAAGCAGCTATCAGAATGGCTGAAAACATTATGGCAAAAATGCAATTTGTTGTATACTCTAGATTACTTTAAACCATTTCAATATTTACACCTTCAAATATGAAATTGGCCCAAATAATTGCTCTGTATATTGAAGAGAATTTGGAAGAATCATGCATATCTGGTGACATACTGATCCTAATTCAAAGTATAGCTAAGGGATAAGGACATGTATAACATAATATTTAATGTAAAGTAAATGCAGCAACATGAGCTGCTTCAAGAATCATAAAAGAGAATCCTGAAAAGGATTTGAAAAGGTCTACATGCATAATGATATTAGGCCACAAACTAAAACATTTTGGAAAGGGTGAAAAAGGAATATTGAGTACATAAATGTTTCTAGTTGAAGGTGTTTCTAGATTTAGAGAATTCTAGAGCCAGAAAGAACCTCTGACATCATCTAGTCAACCCTCTCATTTTATAGCTGAGGAAAGAGGCCTTGATGTTAGGTCATCTGCTTAAGGTCACAGAGCCACTTACTAGCAAAGCCAGGAATAGAATTCTGGTCTTCTCATTCTTGGTGGAGTGCCTTGAAGTTTAAAATTCCATGGAGTTCAAGGGAAGGGAACAGAACCCAGGGATAGGGGGTTGGGGCATGAGAGGTTGAATTCTGGCCTTGTCAACTTTTAAATGCAGTTTTCTGTTAAGTCCATACGAGGGAGATGACATTCCATCTTCCAAGTACAACACAGGAATCAAATAGCAGAGTATTTACCTTGATGACAGCTTGTCTAAAGAGGCTGTGTCTTGAGATAATATAAATCTTGGGTCAAAATGCAAAGGCAAATGGAT
The DNA here is from genome assembly GCF_022837055.1 of Prionailurus viverrinus. Lineage (NCBI taxonomy): Eukaryota > Metazoa > Chordata > Mammalia > Carnivora > Felidae > Prionailurus > Prionailurus viverrinus. The sequence goes on from NC_062565.1 coordinate 115,339,139, forward strand.
TTTCATTTAGTGGTTGAAGGAAATCTGGAAATAGACGCTCCAATTTTGCCTTTAGCAGGCCAGTACACATTTAATTTATAGTTTGCATCTAAGTGATGATTTTGAAGCATCACAAAGTAGTTATTTATTTAGTCTCTTTATGCTGTGACAACTATGGTTGTGTATGAGGCTGGGTGGCTTCTGACTTATTGCTTGTATAGTTTTTCTGTTCCTTTTCTTTTCTTCTTGAACCATATCTACCAGTTGAAAGGGTACTGTGTTTCTACTTTCCTTGGCAAGGAGATGGAAAAAATTGGAAAAGTGATGACTTTGAAAAACTGAAGTCGGGGCGCCTGGGTGGCTCAGTCGGTTGAGCGTCCGACTTTGGCTCAGGTCATGATGTTGCAGTCTGTGAGTTCGAGCCCCACGTTGGGCTTTGTGCTGACAGCTCGGAGCCTGGAGCCTGCTTCGGATTCTGTGTTTCCCTCTCTCTCTGCCCCTCCCCCCATATGCTTTGTTTCTCTGTCAAAAATAAACATTAAAAAAAAAAACTGAACCCATTCTAATGCATATTAAAATTTAGATGCTCTTACAGATGTCATATTTAAAATAATCCTTTCCTTTAGAATAATGCACGTTTTGCAATTTTCATAATACTTTATATTATAGGATCTCAGTTGCTTAGCAGGACTCTCTTGACTCTTAAATTATCTTCCATTTCTAGGGAGAGGTCTTGGGCACTCCAATTAGCATTCCGTGTAACAAATATCTGTGAGCACCAACTCTGTGCCAGGTATACTGTCAGACCCTAAGGCCCAGAAGAAGAATAAGATAAATCCTTGTTTGCAGCAAGCTTGGTCAACTCTGAAGATTCCTGAAATGTAACCTGTGGCATTGACTGTCCACATTCTGAGCAGCCCACGACCTTGAAATAAACTTATAAATGAAAGCAAAGAGCCTCTCCTGGTGGTCCCCATTCCATCAAGGTGACCACAAACTTGTGGCACTCCCAGACTTACTGGACACTGCAATCACTCAGAGAATTATATATAAAAAAAAAATTATGAAAGCTAGAACTTGCCCTCAGATTTTTGGAATCAGGTCATCCAGTGATGAGGCCAAGGTTTCTTAATTTTTATAAAGTTCCACAGCTAATTCTGTCAAATTTGGTCCTGTGTTATTTTAGTCCTAGAATGACAGAGTTTGGATTTTGTGTTAGTGATAGAAATATAATTTTGATACTTATACAAGAGTCTGTTTTGGTTTATAAAATTATAAGAGTCACACACAGAGTATTTATTACCCATGAAAGTTACATATTTAGATTGTTGTGTTTCAGTGAATGTGCTTATTTTCCCAGTGCTGGATGTCTTCCCTCTGGAATCATGGGATGCTGGCTCTCTCTTCTTTCTGAGGGCTGGTGGCATGTCAACAGAGTTTTTAGCCAAGCAGATCTGTCATGGGGCTTATGTACAGGCATTTCCAGATGACAGAAATATTAAAAAAAAAAACAGTTTTAAACTATCTGTTCTTTTTAAGTACTGGTCTGTATTCTGAAGAAACAAAACATAAAAACATTTTAGAAGTATGGGCTATTTAAAACTAGAGATAGATCTTGCTTACTGTTCTCAAATTAGTTTTTAGCATCTCATTATATTATTTACAGATTCTTGAGTTAGGAGATTTTGATAATGATGACAACAATATCTAAATAAAAGGACTGACTGTTCTAGGGCTACCTCTTATTCTAGAAAAGAACCTTGGGAACGTCGGTCCACCACAAGAGGGCTGCCCTGAGTCACTTCTGTCTGGAAGGAAGTTCTAGCAATACTGTGGGGCTGAGAGAGGCCATTTAGCCAGTATAATTTAAAGATACAGCAATAAGTCCCCCGCCTTCTCCGAGAGTTGCTAGCCCACATATATCTTCTACCACAAATGTTCAATTTATCATCATTAGGTGGTAGCACTATATTTCCCGTTTGTGACTGTCTAATAAAATTTCATTGACAGAAGAAGCAGTTACATCTTGGCTAGTCACATCTTGGCACATAAAAGAAGAGCTAGAACACAGAAGCGACTGGAAGGAACAAATAAATATAGGTAAGCTTTGACTGCAGCCTGGGAAAAGAATCCATTTCACAAGACATGGAGTGGGGAGACAGAGGGAAGATCAGAACAGGATGCTGTATGGGTGGGTGCCCAGATGGAAAGAAATGTGACATCATGGTGTGGGAAGGCTACAGTAAAAAAATCTAAAGATAAGGGTATAGACAGCCATAAGCCCCAGTTCAGTGCAGCCCTGCCCCTATGCAATCAGAGCACTCTCTGGAGCCCCCAGACCCATGGCCCACACCAAGGCCTCTCAATAAGTCCACATGACACAAAAACACAGTACCCACAAGGCTGTGCTTGCCCTGACAGTATATTCTTTTGTTGATGTTGTTGCCATTGAAATATTTTGCACAGGAAAACTCCCATGACTTCATTCTTATCTATTCTGAGTTTACCCTGCTTGTCTGAATCTATCCACTTTCTACAAATATCAGTACTTCAAACAAATAGCTACTTATGAGCAAATTATATTCCCTCTAAGGTGAGGACATGAGTTTGTTCTCTTGAAAAGCTTTCTCACCTCAAGATTTGTGACATCCAAGGCTGAGGGATCCTTAATTTCCATCAATACCTCCTCCTTTGGCTGCTTCACTGTGGCTTTTCTCCCTACATGGAATCTAAGCAGTTAGAGTAATGCTAAGACCCTCCATGCAGTGGCCCTGGTGCCTCAGCAGATATGCAATTCCTTTCAGAAGGTATAGGAGCTCAGATTCCTGGGAGTCACCTAAAATCCAGAGTAAATTAGTTTTGCTGACTTGTTAACTTCTCCCTCTGAAGTTCTAAATGACTGACTGAAGCTGACACCTAAGTTGTTCTATTTAAAAAGCTGAGGTATATGAGGGCGCCTGGGTGGCTCAGTCAGTTAAGCGCCTGACTTCAGCTCAGGTCATGATCTCACAGTTTGTGAGTTTGAGCCCTGCGTCAGGCTCTGTGCTGACAGCTCAGATCCCGGAGCCTGCTTTGGATTCTGTGTCTCCCTCTTTCTCCGCGCTCCCCTGACTCATGCTCTCTCTGTCTCTCTCTCAAAAATAAATAAACATTAACAAAAATTTAAAAAGTTGAGGTCTGTTTTCCCTATCCGGGAGTTAATGATACAGAGGAAATGAGATGGATTGTGCAAAAGTTGCACATGTTCATGAAAAACAAGAAAGGGAATTATAAAGTAGATGCTAAGTGGAGTTTTCTGACTTTAAGAAATAATAGACTCTCTCAGGTATATTTCAAAAAACAAGCTCTTAAATTCCCTTTCCTTTGAGGGAATTTGAGGCCAGTAGGGAAACTGATACGCTTCTTTCTGCCCCTCACACCCTCTTAATTTTCAACGCATAGGTTAAGGCAGGTACTTTCAACATGAACTTAAAAGAGCTGACTTGTGGACTTTCAAGGTACATTATGTTGGACAACCTCAGAGAGGAACAAATGCTATTTGCCAGCCTTTGATAATCACTTAATGCGTCTTGTTTGTTAATGTGCACATTTAAGCAATTCAACTCAAAGAACTCAGAAGGGACTACAGAAAATAAAGAACACACTTTTTTCAGAATCAATCATTTCCAGAGCTCCATCTCTGGTGTATGCAGTATAAAAATTCCTGAAATAGTTGCATCATTTCTTCTCTCTTTTTTTTTTTTTTAAGTTTATTTATTTTGGGAGAGAGAGAGCAAGAGCAGGGGAGGGGCAGAGAGAGGGAGGGAGAAAGAATCCCAAGTAGGCTCTGAACATTAGCGCAGAGCCCTACACGGGCCTCAAACTCATGAACCACGAGATTACGACCTGAGCAGAAACCAGGAATGAAACGCTTAATTGACTGAGCCACCCCAGTGCCCTGCTGCACCTTTTCTTAATGCTGTCAGGATATTTGCATTTTAGGAAGTGAATTAGGGTTCTAAAGTTTTCTAAAAGGTTCTAATTTTTAAATTTGTGCTATCCTCCATATTTAATATTTAATATTTATTTTGGTATAAGATAAAAACTTTTATTTATTTAACATATCTAAGAATATACTAATAACTTAAAAGAAAAATAATCAAAACAAAAGCAAAATATTATGAACTGAGCTTGAATTATGGTTTAGAACATTCTAAAACACAACATGAATACTTTTTAAAACGCTGAATAACTGCTAAAATTCACTATATATTCTTATATCACAGTAAAGTTTATATTTATAAAATTTTGTGATTTTTATTTTCAGATATTGAGTTTTGATGGTACCCTATTTTGAAAAATAGCTATAGAAAAACTTATACAACTATGAACCAAAAGCATTTTGTAATTTTAACAATGAAACTGAATAATCAGGAAATGTCAGCATATTTAAGTTTATTAAATATAAACATCTGAGATATACAGTGAAGCTCTTTAGGACGATATAGACTGGCTTAACAACGGGCAGTGAAAAGTAGAAATTTCTGAATTTCTCCTCTTTTTTTTTTTTATTTTTTTTATTTTTTTTATTTAAAAAAAAATTTTTTTTTTAACGTTTATTTATTTTTGGGACAGAGAGAGACAGAGCATGAACGGGGGAGGGGCAGAGAGAGAGGGAGACACAGAATCGGAAACGGGCTCCAGGCTCCGAGCCATCAGCCCAGAGCCCGACGCAGGGCTCGAACTCACAGACCGTGAGATCGTGACCTGGTTGAAGTCGGACGCTTAACCGACTGCGCCACCCAGGCGCCCCTTTCTCCTCTTTTTTTAAAGAGGTGGTTGTCACCCCTACTGCTCCTATTCTCTGATCAAGTGAAGTTATAACAGTACTTGAAAGTTGCTCCTGGAAATGTTTAAAAATTAACTCACAGCTTCACTAGGAAAGTCACAGAGTTATTTTAAAACTGAGAGTGAGTAGTGTAGAGTGAGTGACTGAGTCTCTAAGCAGAGAAGGCATGGATTGAAATGTATTTATTAGGTTCTATGGAAAGGATCTTAAAAGATTCTATGATTCTGAACAGACTGTCAGAAGGACTAACATTTAAAACAGCTACCATCACTTCCCCGTGTCCCAACTGATCACACAAAAGTACTACTGAGAAGCATTTGGTATGTTATCACATTTATTATTGCCTCTATAAAGGATTTCCTGTCATGTCCAGGCCATAAAGCTTTCTTACTCTGTATGAGTTTCCCTTTGGAATCCCACAAGCTATTGAGAATACCAGGACGTACTCAAAGGTTAATCTAATCAAAATATGGATGCAATCACTTCCCCTACCAAAGCTAGTTCAAAACTACAGAGAATCAAAATGATCTCTCATTAGACCTGATTGGTTTATAACTAGAGTTTAAGCAGTAGTGTCTTCGTGAATACTATTTTTGAGTTGTACCAAATTCCAGCAGTTTAACGAGCAGCCAACTTTTCTCACTTTGTGATATCATCCTCCACTACATTCTCCTCAGTCCTTGCATTCAGTGAGTGCATCTGACCTGAAGCATGACTCCGAGATGGAAGCAGGCTGTAGTTCTACTGGAAGACAGCTGCAAATGCTGCCCCAATATGGAGTTCAGACTTAGTTACCAAGCTGACATTCCCTGGCAGCCGATTAAATAACCATATCCTACTCTACCACACGAATTGAAGTGAAAGTTGGAGAATGCAGGCCAATACACATTCCAGGCTCAGCACTGAATTTTCCTTTGTTTTATGAGTTTGAGTAGTTCTGCTTAAAAATAGCCAACTAAATTTTTTTCTTAAATCCAGGCCAAATTACCAAAGACACTCCTTCCTACGCCCAAGAATGTGCATGCAAGGGAATTTTCTACAACAAGGTTTACTTGTTTGAATTATCTTCAGATCTAAGGATGAGGCTGGTGTTTTGATCAGCCCAGACCTGTCTTGGTTAGCCTCTCCTTTCTTATTCAGGCCACAAGACATGTTGAGGTATATGTAGCACCCCTGTATTTGTTTATTTACAGTATCATTCCATCCAAGAAAGCCTCAGGATTTTATTGTTTTCTTGGGGAAATCTAACATGCTGTCAAGTGTCCAAAATAAATTGCAACCATGAGCCTTTTTGTTTTTACACTGGTTTTACACTTAAACAATTAGCTGTTTACATATCTGTCCTGGTCAGGCAACCAATAAAAAGTGCTAAAAGAGTAAAAACCAAATTTTACTTTGTACCTAACAGCCATCAGTTTACAATGTTTGTTAAACAGACAAAGGATCTATGTAATCTGCTGCATTATCACATCTCTTGTGTATGCTTTCTCATCTTGGTTTGGATGGTAGAGTCAGTTGGCACTCATCATTCCCAGAGCGTTTGTAGTGCACCACATGGGAAGCTTTGTGGCAGAGATAACTGTATAAAAATCCACAAAATGGTAGATTGTCAGGGTGTATGTGTGGGGTCATCTTGAGGCTTTAACGGAGCGCATGCATGTGCCTATATCACCAGGTGTGTGCATGACCCTGCACATACACACTGCCCATGTTCATTTTCCTTTCTGTCATATATTATTCCTATTTGTCTACTCTGATTATGTATGTTGATTTTGAGAACCTGTATTTAGAGTTTTCTAACACTGCACCACTGTGGAATTAGAACCACTTTGTCATAGTGGCAAGGGCACATAATGAAACTTTAAGGTCTACTCAAACCTAGACAACTTTTGATTGTATATAATGGGTATCACATAGCTTACCCTAGGTTTGGTTTAAGCTGTGTGTACATATTTTAGATAACTCAAACATCTTAAGAAATGATTCTTCAGGGTTTAAGACAATACAAATACCTGGACTCAAAAATTCAGTTTCAGTTAGTGAGGTAGGGCCTCAATTTTAGAAACATACCAGGAATGCTGGTGTGCAGATAGGATTGAAAACCACTGATCTAGATACTTAGTTCTTGATCCTTCTTCTCACAATAAAGAAAGTTAAAATTCTCAAGCCTGTTTCTTAAAGCCACACAGTGTAGTTCATATCCATGATACTTCTGAAGTGAACATGTGCACTGCATATCATGCTTCATCAGAGGGACAATATTAACAATTTGGGTGGGACAATTATTTGAGATTATGACTCGTTTCCTCTTACTGCCAATGGAGCTTCTCCATCATTGTCACAACTTATAACACCTCCATTAACCACCAAATGTTCCATAAGTACCTGAGAATCATTGCTTTGGTGGATGTATCTGGCTTCAAAGGCAATAAACATTTCAGATACATTTCAGCCATTAAATATTTACTTTCAGTTCTGTTGACAAAATGGTCTCGCTGAGATGGCAGACTTGAGGCTTATCACGGATCTAACACACAGACTTTGATATTTAAAGTGGTTGTTTCCACTGAGATTTTTTTGTAAAGTAAACTTGAATGATTTGATCGAATCAGTGATTGAATGATTGATTAAATATAGCATTTACCTTATTTCATTTCTTCTTGTCATTAAGTTCTTTTTTTTTTTTTTTAAGTTTATCCATTTATTTTGAGAGAGAGTGCATATGAGCAGGAGAGGGGCAGAGAGAGAGAGAGAGAGAGAGAAAGAACTCCAAGCAGACTCCGTGCTGTCAGTAAAGAGCCATACACAGAGCTTGATCTCGTGGCTGTGAGATCTGAGTTAAGATCAAGAGTCAGATGCTTAACTGAGCCACCCAAGTGGCTCATGACGTTCTACCTAGCCTTTTGAAATTTGTTTCGTTTAATGTTTATCTATTTTTGAGAGACAGAGACAAGACAGAGAGTGAGTGGGGGAGGCACAGAAAGAGAGAGGGAGACACAGAATCTGAAGCAGGCTCCAGGATCCCAGCTTTCAGCACAGAGCCTGATGTGGGGCTTAAACTCATGAACCATGAGATCAGGACCTGAGCCAAAGTCAGGCGCTTAATTGACTGAGCCACCAGGCGTCCCATCTACCTAGCCTTTTGAATCTCTAAGATGAAAAGTCAGAAGTACATAGTGACAGATTCTGTTGACTAACTACTCCTCACTCCAGATCTCTCTTCCTTCCAGAATAAAACAAAATAAAAACCAAAAAGAAATTTACAAACATGGAGATTAAGAGCAGTTATTTTTAGTACAATTTTGTGCTTTATAGAATTAAATGAAATTTAACATACAATTTTCAGTTCTCAATAAATGTTAGCTATTATTTATTATCATCATCTAGTTATTTGATTGTTAAAGTAAGATGTATTTATGTTCTCTTTCAGCATCATGTAGATAAAGGATTAGGAGCAGGCTCTGACCAGATCTGGCAAAGCTATTTCATGTAAATGGATTACCTTCACTGTTAGAAAGCTCTCTAGAGGAGGTCCCTTTCTTCAACTTACTATTTATTTTAATTATTAGTAATTTATACATATTGAGATTTCCCTTGTAAGTTTAAATATATATATATATACATATATATATATATATCCATGTATTTTTAAAAGGATGTGGTTTTTCACTTATTTTTTCTTTTTTTCCCTTTTTTTCTTATTTTTTCTTTTCAAACTTTTATTTAAACCCTAGCGAGTTAACATGCAGGGCAATATTGGTTTGGGGAGTAGAATTTAGTGGTTCATCACTTTCATACAACACCCAGTGCTCATCATCACAAGTGTCCTCCTGAATACCTATCACCTATCTAGACCATCCCCCACTCACTTCCCTTCCTCAACTCTCAGTTTGTTTTCTATCTGTAAGAGTCTCTTATGGTTTATTTCCCTCTTTCTTCCCCCACCCCCATATGCTCATCTATTCTGTTTCTTAAATTTCACAGATGAGTGAAATCATTTGGTATTTGCCTTTCTCAGACAGACTTATTTCACTTAGCATAATACACTCTAGTTCCATCCGTGTCATTGCAAATGGCAAGATTTCATCTTTTTGATGGCTAATATTCCATTCCATCTTCTTTACTCATTTATCAGTCAGTGGACACTTGCACCCCAAAGTTCAAAAGCAACATTATAAATAATAGCCAAACTATGGAAAGAACCCAAGTGTTCATCAACTGATGACTGAATAAGAGCAGTTATTTTAAACTGAATTGTCAACTATTGTGAAGTTTTTTCCCTTCTTCCTCTTCTTCTTCTTTTTAATTAATACTCAAAGGGAAATGGAGGTACTGGGGGATGAGGATTCAGGAGATTGTTACTACAACCAATTTTCGTAGTAGAGCAAAAATTTTCCAATGTTATTCTTGATGCTGAAGTGCAAGATACCTCACTTTACCACAGATTTTCGTATTCACCAACCAACCTGCAAACATTTCTGAGTACATAACTTCCACGAATGTTGGTATTTCTGAATCTTGGTGGCAGTGGTGCATTCCAGCTTTCTATTGGGTAAATAGTCGATAAGATGGACAGAATAGGACATTTCAGATATATGGAACCTATCTGGGCCATTTTAAGGATGAGGAGAAAGGGGGATGTTCAGTTTCACCTGAGTTTATACTAGAGATCCACTCCCGCTGGAACTCTGCTACTGGCCTTGGATTGCGATTTAATGAAATTCTAGAGAATGACCATATTTTCCTTACTCAACTGTCTGCTATGGAAGCAGTTCTGTGTGGTAATCTATTTATGATAGAGGACAGAACTCCAGACAACACATCTAATCAGCAATGAATGTCCAAGTATAATAGGTAAAGGCAGAAATGGCTGTTTTGACTGGAACTGGTTAAATGCAGTAGGAGGGCTATAACCATTTTCTCAATGAACTAAGGCCTAATTCACTCTCATGCTTCTGAACACATCTTTTTAGACAGAATACCACCAGCATTGCAATAAACTATTGAGTTTCTGTGATGGTCACATTTCATTTGTTCACCATAGTTTTCATTGCCATTTACTGGATATCAAAACTAGTTAGTCTGATAGAATCTAGCAAAGTTACTTTATAAATCTGTCTATATTTTGAAATGTGACACCAACTCGTGAATGTCAGAGTCATTCTACTGACATTCAGTAGTCAGTACTGAATAGTCAACTACTGAGAAATAACTGACAGACTTAGTCAATTTTTACAACCATTCTTACGATTATTTATCAAGAAGAGTACAGCTTAACATGCAAAAGAAAAATATTACAATGACTTATATAAAAAAAGTCACAATTACGTCCTTACCTGAAATACTTTAATGCTTGGGCTTCTTATTGAATTTGGTAGTGGTAAGAGGTGTCTTTTTAAAGAAATAAGCAGTCTTCAGTGTTTTTATAGCATTGATTACTACAGAAATTATACTTCTTTTACTTCTTGTCTTGAAGGGTGAACAAAATAAACAAACTGAAAATACTACAATGAATGGTAAATGATGAAAGATTTACAGTACAAAAAACAGTGTAAAAAGGAAGACAAGTTTAAATATTGTTGTGTAAGAAAGTGATGAAAATAATACAAGAATGAGAATAAGTAAAATGATAGGCTGGAACATCTGGGAAGGTAAATGCAGAGACAAAGAGAAGAGTTAATTAATAATAATTTTTAAAACTTAAATTTATATTAACTAATCTAAGCATTCGTCCAATTTAAGATGAAGAACCCTCCCTTAAGCCTAGACTTACAAAATCTGAAACCTCTTATTATTATACACAGTGCTTTCTCCCACTCTGATCTCTATTTTTTCCCCCTGAAGGTACAATTGAAAACCCACATGCTCAACGTGTTCAAAAATCTGCTACAAGGAAACTAAAAACCAACTATTTGACATAATTAGAGAAAAAAAAATAAGCTTTAACATTTCAAAATCCAACAAGTTGTATCATAAAACTTTTTCTTTCATAGCAAAGCAGAGCAACATGCAAGGTAAATAAGCAATAGGGTTGCAATTTTTCTAGTTGTGACTAACAGGCAGTTAATTTAATGTCATGCTTCTGTGTAGAGACTGATTTTTGAGTGTAAATCTCTTGCGTGTCTTAAAAGCCATGCATGCGCTTGTACTTCCGTGGCTTCTCCAATGGATACTGGACAGGAGGCTTGCCAGAGAGGTAGCAGTGCCTATGTTTTACAAATTCTCTTTTATGTGGTTAATTCTGACAAAATGCATGGGTCTTTGGCCACCATACCTGGCTAGAGCAGCTCAGTCCAATTCATCAGTTGTGCCTCTACAAATTAGGATGAAGGAAAAATGCTGGTTTTCCCTGTTCGGGAATAGTTATTACTATTTCTTTGAATTAGCGTTGTGTTAAAGCTAACGTAAAACACTCCTTCCCCAGTCCTGAGATTCTCAGCTAGAGAGCTGGCAGTGATGTGTTTCTAGAAATAATGATCATGTTACCACCATTCGTGGCAAAGGAGAGGCTTCCAGTTTTTCCTCTTGGTGGGGCTCTAGACACAATATCACCTCTCTTTACTGCGTGTTTGTACATCTGTCAGTAGTTATACAATACTCCTGGATATTTAGTAATGAAAAAAAAAAATTACTTTAAACCCAACTTGAATCTTGGGTTTAATCTTGAACCTGCAAATCTACAACTGAAGATTCCCATTTGGGATCTTCTTGCAGCTTGATCAGTTAGAATCAGTAGAGTAGTACCGAACATGCTGACAAATAATGATGTATCTTCAACATCCTTTAATCTTGACACAAAAACTGAGGGGGTGTGTGCACATTTCCTTTTTAAACACAACAGCGGGGAGGTCGTTACTAAGTGACTGGGTTATGGAGACCTGAGGCCTGAAGAAGGACAGTGTGAGAAAACAGTGTGCTGTGGGGCCACCAAGCCCAGTGAGGCTCTGAGCGGGGGGAAGGGGGGGGGGTCCCTAAAGCGGGGCGTGGAGGTCGGTGCGCGGAGACGCCCCGCCAGGGACCACGAATCCGCGGACCTGCCTCGCCATCGCCGTGGCTCGCAATAGGCAGAACTGTACCTGACTCACGGATATGGGCTCCTCGGCGCCGCGGTCTTCCGCAGACTTGGGCACCTCCAGGCGGTCGATGAAGGTCTGCAGCTCCTTGCGGAAGGCTTTCATCTGCGCGTTGATGCGGTAGAGCAGCTCGTGCTCGCGGATGCGGCTGCCGTCGTCCTCCTCATCCATCAGTCCGAACAGGTCCCCGTTGGCCACGTAGATGCGGGCCTCGGTGATGATGGTGCTGGTGTCGGCGATGAGCCGGTCGATGGTCTTGCCCAGGCGCTCGGCCTCCGAGCGGATGTCCTTCATCTGCTGCCGGTCGGAGAAGCTCTTGGGCCAGGGCCCGGGCGCCGGGTAGAAGGAGCGGGTGGGCGTCAGGCAGCGGATGTTGCGCACCTCCTCCGAGTCGCTCTCGCCGCCGATGGGCCCTTCGCGCTTGCGGTGCGGCGGCCGCGAGTCGTCGTCGCTCTCCTTCTTGCCCGCGTCGCTCTCGGCGTCGCTGTCGCGGGGGCTGCCGCGGATGCCCAGGTGCGAGGCCAAGTCGTAGCGCTGCATGTTGGACATAAGCACGCGGTTCTCGTACTGCAGCTGCATGACCTTGCCGCTGAGCTCGTTGATCTGCAGGCGTGCCGCCTTCAGCTCCTCCTGCAGAGCCTCGGTCTTGGCGCTGTCGTGGTGCCGCACGCTCTCGTGGCCGCCGGACTTGTACTTGTACTTGTTGAGCTCCGCCGTGATGCGCTTGTTCTGCTCCTCCAGGTCGGCCACGTTCCGCCGCAGCAGCTCCGTCTCGTCTTCCACCAGCTGCAGGTGCTGCCGCAGCTCCGACAGGGATTCGCTCTGCTCCCTCATGAGGGGGTTGGCCGAGCCGTTGAAGTCGTCCCCCCTCAGGTCGTCCAGTTCGGCCTTCAGGCCTCTGTTCTCCACCTCCAGTTCGACGATTTTCCTGCCCAGGATGTTGGCTTCTTCCTCCACCAGTCGCAGCCGCAGCTTGAGTTCAGCCTCCCTGGTGCTGGGAGGGCCCCCCGCTTCTCCTTTGGGCAGAGGACTGTCCAGATCCCCATAAAAGGATCTGTACTTCTGAAGCTCGTGTTCGAATCTGTCCTTTTCTTTATCAATCTTGGCCATCTTCTTTCTCATCAAAGCGGCTTCTTCCTTCACGAACTGCAGCTGGCATTTTAGATCTTCATTGTCCTCCTCATTTGAGGAAAAGAAGGGAAGAGGAATAGATCATTTTATGTAAATCGAGAAAACAAAGAGGACACCTGCAAAAATAATGGCTTTTTCTTGTAATTAAGATTCAACGAGAGAGAGACAAAGCACGAAAGAAAAGTAGATGACGTATACTTTCTACAAATCATTTAAAATTATTTGGCAGATAAACAATTAGGACAATAGCACATCCTGGAAACAAACAGAGAAAGAAATATAAAAAGGGAAACACTGTGGTCATCACTATTCAGCGATTATCAAATGTTGTAACTGCACACAACTGTTGGGATGTCATTTCAATAACGTTTGTTTCGTATGTTTTACATGATATGAATTCCCCTGTCTATAAATATATGTGAAACCTATTCCCTGGAAGGAACGTGGACTTAACATGCACTCACTGCCATTTACTGAGCACTGACTCTCAGCCATTTTCTGTAAAGTTCTTTATACATGTGACCTAATTTAATGTTAGTAAACTTACTAAGTGGTATTCATTGAAATACTTGGTTTAAAGATGTTCAATAACTTGTTCAAGGTTACAGAGCTGGTAAGTGGCAAAAGACAAAGATGAAATTTGAATTCATTTCTGCCTGATTCTCAAGCTTATGATCACTCTAAATGGTCAACGAGGGTAATCTCTTCTTCCATCTTTATTCAAAGCAGAATTGCCTTTTAAAGGCGTTAAACTAAGGGAATTTTAACACCGGCCTGGCACGTCCAAGGAGAAACTGGACAGTGTTTCATCCAGATCACTTGAAAAGTAAAATGTATTCCCCATCAGCCTGAAATGGATAAAGTTGGTTCTGTCTGGTAAATGGACGGTAGCACAGGCTCAGAGCTAATATCAAAGCACATTTGTCCGTGGACACATCTCCCAGAGACAGTTTCCCAAAACTCTCTTCTAAGTACATACTTTGGGTCACTTATGTAACTTCTGTGGGTTTTGTTTTCCTCATGTTTAAATGGAAATAAAAATGCCTTCCTTTCCCAGCCATGAGTCAGCGGTGCTTGAGATGAGTTTTGCTAAAGTAGCAGCAACCACTGGTGGTGAAGGTGAGAATAATAAGCTTCTGCCAGAGATGCTCATTAAATATGAGATGAAAGAGATGAAAAGATGGAAAGAGATGAAAGAGATGGAGAGAGCAGGGCACAGGTCTCCTGTCCTCCCATCTGCTAATGAGAATTAGTACGGAAGGGTTGAGAGCTGCTGAGTGTGCAGAGCCTGACCATCCCATTCTTTATATTATTATGCCCTGACATTAGCCCTGTGAGGAAGGTGATCTAGGTCTACTTTATAGAAAAGGGAGATGAGCTTCAGAGAGGTTAGTAAACCAGTAAAGCACAAGTTAATAAGTGACAGAGCACATCTGTATTCTGACTGATTCCAAAACTCTTATTCTTTCCACTGTACATGTTGCCTCTAGAAAAGCAGCCCAAGAAAAGAAAATTAGGATATTGGGGCAAAATTAAAAAAAAAATTTAGATGTGTTGGCCTGTATGCTTTCCTCTAGAAGAGGTTTAGAAGAAAGGACAGAAGCACAGAGAAAAGACAAGAGAGAACCTCAGGAGCACAGCAAGAGAGAAGAATGAGAATGTATGTCACAGGAAGAGCTGACATGAGAATCCATTTCACAAGGGAAGAGAGAAGGTGCTTTGCAAGAGACTATGTGTTGGGCCCTCACACTAATTCAGTGAGGATAAAAGCAAGGACACATTACAATGTTTAATAGCACAGCAACAGGAGGAGCAAAGAGAACCCTGATGTTTCCAGCTTAGGTGTCTTGATGGATGAGGCCACTAATAACAGGGATAGAGAATGAGCCAAGAGGAGCAGGTATGAACACAATATATCTAAGTGTATTAAACTGCTGTCTTTGAGGGATGTCAGTGGAGGGCCATCTAGTGGAAACATCTATCAACAGGCAAGTGGAATTTCAGGCCCAAGATGACAAAGATTATACTCTGACCCTGCAGAGACTTCAGGTCCGAAGGGGAGAACATGAGAATGAGTAGAGGTGACGGTTGAAGCTATGACAATGGCTTTGAAAGCAACCAAAGAGAGGAGGAAAAGAGAGACCCAGAAGAAATGGTTAAAGGTTTGGTGGGAGCAGGAGTCAAATATCATGTAAGAATTTGAAACGATGTTTGAATAGAAACGTGATGCAGCAGTATGCTTATCAAATATGCTTTTATATAGACTAGGCTTTGTTAGGAAGTAAGAGTAGGGGAGACCTGGGGGTTAGGTTGAGCTACACGTATGATAGAACTCCTTGATTGCAAGGCAAGGCATTTATTTGCTAGTAAAAAAAAAAAAAAAGTAAAATGCTGCAGTTTGAATCTAACCCAAACAGCAGTGGATGTGATATAAGCCACAGATTGGAGCAGAGTAACACCTTACTAGGCTATGTTAAGCAAGTATAAAAAAGAAGGATATCTGATTTGTGTATATGTAAGCTCTCCTGCCCAAAGGAATGAAAACATAAATATTATTTTAAGACTTGGACATATACTACATGTAACAAAGTCACTATGAGGGAAGGAGAATGATGGGCAGGATAGTCACTATTTTTTATTTGTTTAAAAGAAATCTTCTCAAGATACAAAATGATAGTTTCTGCAGTGCTGAGAACTTAAGAACCCTGTATGCTAATGTGCCCTGCAGGCTCAGCCTGTAACCTAACTATTATAGCTGCATTTGCAACTGAGCAGGGAAATACTGTATGTAAATGCTGAAAATGTTAAATCAGAGATGGTAGGGAAAGTGTCTGGTTGACAGTAACTGAGCAGTACATGCTTGCTCTCATTTTCCACAGTGAATGCTAGGCAAGAAACATTGTAATGCTTTGAAACGAGAAGCACGTTGCCTCTTATTTTTGTGTATGTTAAAGACATACTCTTGTTTTTAAAGTTGATTGATTTATTTATTTTGAGGCAGGGGGAGGGGCAGAGAGAGAGGGAGAGAGAAACCCAGAGTTTGCTCTGTCAGCATGGTGCCTGATGCAGTGCTCAATGTCACGAACCATGAGATCATGACATGAGCCGAAATCAAGAATTGGATGCTTAACCAACTGAGCCACCCCAGCACCCAAAGACTCACTCTTAAGAAAGTGCAAATGACCTGTGAAGAAGGGGAGCATAAAGATGATGAGGGACCAAAAGAAGTGAGAGGAGTCTGGCTTTGACTCAGCCACTGCCAGAAGCTACATTACACTCTAAATGAATTACATGCATTAAACTCATTTAATTTGTACAAGAATGCTCTATTACCATCCCATTTTATAGATGAGGAAACAAAGGCATAGAAAGAATAAGTAACTTATCTAAGGCCATACAGCTGGCATGCTACTGTTCTTAATTGTCACGCAAAACCATTTCTCAGTAAAGTCACTGTGCTGCTGAAGGAGCATGTAAACAATTCATCAGAGAAGCTGAAGCAAATAAAAATGAAGTACAAAGCTGTACAAATAATAGGAGGTTGAACCATATGAAACTGCTTGGGTCAAAATCACAGCATGTTGACAATTTCATTTGGCATAACCTAGCAAAAGGGGACACAGGAGTATCCAAAAGTGCGTATTGAACATGTGGCAGTGTCAGACACTAGATACACTGACAAGTTAAAGATGAATAACATGACCCATGACTACAATCTCCCCTGGCTAAGTATGGGAGCTGAATATGTAAACAAGAATTACAATAGAATGGGATGCTTGCAGTAATCTAAGAATCAATGGTCCTCAACCCTGACTGAGCAATAGAATGATCTGTGACTACTTTATAATTGAAATCTCCCACCCGAGACAGTTCCGACCAATCTGCTGGGGTGGGTTTTTAAAAACCCTACAGGTAATAATCTCTGAAAATAAATGAACCGGAAACACTAGCAGGGACTTCAAAGGCCACAACAGCATACTTAGGAATTTCCCAGGCATTTGGGCCATGACATAACAACTGGTGGACTGCAATGTTTCTTGACTGCTGTAAGATCCCAGGTCCCACTAACAAACTGATGAAAGCTGTGGATGTCTTTTACAGAAAGGTACCCAAGTGCACATGGAGTGGGAGGGTCATAGAGTTAGAAACAAACAAGTTAGAAACAAAAGAGTTAGAAACAGATAAGCATTCCTGGATAAGAGTATGGTTGAAAAAAATAAATAAACTTTAACACAGGAAGTATAAGAATAGGCCACATGTGGGTTTTTAAAAAAGCAAACTGCTGATTAAAGCTGACTTAGGATTTTAGAACAGGGAGAATATAGCCCCTTCTCCTTCAATGAGGTGGAGAGAATTGATGGCAACATGTGAAATGATCCTTAGCAAAATACATGGAGACAGGTGGCTAAAGTTATGGCAAAGACAGAGTGAGAAAGTTGTAGTGATAGAGCATATTTGCATTTATTAAGGAAACCATGAGAAAGATAGAAAGTGGAGTAATGATCTTAATATGAGACTGTCTGGGATTTTTGAACTGCTGAAGTCTATCAATGTCCTTGTGCCAGAACCAGGAGAAATATTAACCAAGAACAGAGCAGGAAGAGAGAAGAAAAGGAAAGATAAACATTCATTATGCTGTGCTTTAAAAAAATGGAGGTAAACTTTTTCAAATTTTGGATATTTAAACATTGCTTCAGGTAAAATTATTATCTAATGAGAAAATGCCTTGTAAGAATTTTTTAAAAAGGTATGCTATAGTATGAGATTCCAACTTATGCAATTAAAAGTCCATGACTAGCCAAGTGTTTTTAGAGAGCCATAATGTCACTTCTGCCCCCAAATATTTCCTCTTCTGGCTTAAAATCTCCTTCATTACATCCATTAGTACCTTCTGCTCACCCTGAAAGCAGAGCTTTCAGAGTCTTTTCAGAGTCTTTACTGTGGCTATATTTCTAAAGTTCTTAACAAGCCCATGTTGAATACATTTTTTAAAAGATTTTATTTTAAAGTAATCTCAGCGCCCTATGTGGAGTTCAAACCCACAACCCCAAACCCCAAGATCAAGAATCTCATGCCCCACTGAGTCAGCCAGACACCCCTGAATACATCTTTTAAGTTTTATTTTTATTCCTTTGTTTCCTTTTTTTTTATTGCTTCTCTAATCACCGGCATAGATAATTACTTCCTTCTAGGGCTCTCATCACCAGCCTCTCTCTCCCCTCACCACCTCTTCCTACAACATTCCTTTCTTTACTCACTCCTAATGCTATAGGAACACCCATTCTATTGACTTTATTAATTATGAGTGAACAAGATTAGCCCCATGTGTACATTTCTCAAACACAGCAATACATAAGGTACAAATGGCATATTGCTATGTGCTTATTGTGTAAAAGCAATAATAGGGATGTTAGTTAGTGTTAACATTACACGCAACGATACTGAATGCTTTATACTGCCTGTATGTATAGTACATAATGGATGTAAACTTTCCTTTGCATGAGTGTATCTGGCTACCATGTCCACTTACAGACGAAGATCGTTATTATGTACATTTGCATAATACTTGATGTACCAGTTGAAATTTTACCTCCACATACCTCTGTGGGAGTCTGTTGAGTCTTTTTTTCGGATTTTGGCAAATCTTTGCTTCCTCTTCTTTTTAAGGATAGCTGAAACAAAGCAGGGATGTATTTAGTTTGGCGAACTATCATTTTAACTCCATGTTATGTTTTTAAGTGTCTAATGTCATGTGACCAAGCCAAGCCAAATAAAAAGTGTTAGTTCAATAATCATAAAGGAGGAAAAAACACCAAACCAGGTAGATTTTTTCTTTGGACTGGGAAATACTTCACAGTAGAAGAGTAAGTGGCAATCATCTAAATAATCTGAGGAAGGGCAGGAAATCTACCATGGAGCTGCAGAGAACAACCTGGATAAAATTCAGACTGATGACCCAATATGCGATATATTCCAAATGAAAGCAAATCCTTGTTAGCATTCTACATCACCGAAGGGGGGAAAAAAAAAGAGGAATAGGGTATTTCCAGTCAAAGGCAGGTTTCTATAAGCTTGTAAAGACAAACTTTTACTGGGTTTGTGTAGAATTGGAACAATTTTACTCTTTCCTCACCACACATCTACGCAAACAAATACAACACACAGATACTCATACAAACGTGTAGTATGTAGGGGATGGTTACAGTGAAATGGAGAGGACATGTTCTTTCTAAAGGAGCAGGCTGACTGGGTGACTCACTCGGTTAGGTGTCTCACTTTGATTTCGGCTCAGGTCGGGATCTTGCGGTTTGTGGGATCAAGCCCTGCATCAGGCTCCACGTTGATGGCACAGAGCCTGCTTGGGATTCTCTGTCCCTCGCTCTCTGCCCTTTGCTCTCATGCCCCACTTGCATGCTCTCTCCCTTCTCTCTCTCAAAATAAATACATAAAGTTAAAAAAATAAATAAAGGAGCAGGCTGAGTGGGAATTAGCTCCAGCTGATTGGTACAATACAGGAATGTGGGCTTTTCCTAGAGTAGCTAGGAATCTGGATTTTGTATTGGTTGGCCCTAAATGAAATTCAGACAAACAACACTTTGTAGGTCAAAAAATACATATCTAGTGCCAAATCCTTTCACGGAACAGCAATATATGATCTCTGGTACTCTGTTCCATTTCTCAGCACCAATATAATAAGAAGGGTCCTTCTGTATAAATAATAATCCATATGTATGAATACCTACCATATACCTAATATTGTACTGGATATCCAAATATCAATTAAATAGTACACTTATCAGGAAGCTCAGAATACACCATGGGAGACAGAGAAGCAAACAATTATACTGGTTGGTAAATGCCATGCTTTAGGTTCTGTGAAGCAGGGGCTTTGTCTTAGCGTGGCATCACCACTATTAGGATGGTACTTCATCACATGACAGAAATTGGGAAAAATATTTGCTGAACTAATGAACAAATATAAAATAGGAGGTTGAGAGGTCAAAGAGGAAGATGGGGACATAGAGCGAATATAAAGGCAGGAAAGGCTTCTCAAAAGAGGAGGCTTCATGAAATTTGCAAAGAACTTCAAATTACATTTTTCCCATGTTCCTTTCTAACCCATATCCAGTGTTCAATGTAGGCATATGTTCAGGCCCAGAAAGCAGAGGCTGCATTGCTGCAACTGTTTTCATTCAGTATGAAATTTAAACTACAGAGCCAAATGAGTGGCCTGTGTGCTTATTTCCACTTCTTTACAGAAAGATGCTATGTTGCTTGTATAATCTTAGAAACAAAAGCTGTGGGGACTGATTCGCCATAACCAAAAGTGGTTTACAAACCAATCAGCAAAAACAGTCCCAAGAAAACCCAAGAATATAGCAAGCTGAACTAGGGAATCCTGGAACAGTCTGCGTAGGGGCTACCTACAAAGAAGCACTCAAATTCACTTTATTAAATATTGACTGAATACTTTTATTTTGAATATATTTTTATACATTTATTAGTGCTTACTAATGCACTTCATAAGGTACCTGTGATACAATAATAATAAAACCAGCATGATCACTGCTTATTATGAGGTTCCTAATTTACCTGGTAAATGGTCTTTTCGGTCTGCAATTTACAACAGTGTGATGAAAGCAATGATAATGTAAAGATGATATTAACTGGCATCGACTGAGCACGAATTCATGTCAAACACTTTACATACATTATATCAATTAATTCTTTTTTTTTTTTTAATTTTTTTTTCACCATTTATTTATTTTTTTTGGTACAGAGAGAGACAGAGCATGAACGGGGGAGGGGCAGAGAGAGAGGGAGACACAGAATCCGAAACAGGCTCCAGGCTCTGAGCCATCAGCCCAGAGCCTGATGCGGGGCTCGAACTCACGGACCGCGAGATGGTGACCTGGCTGAAGTCGGACGCTTAACCGACTGCGCCACCCAGGAGCCCCTATCAATTAATTCTTAAAACATCCCTTCAATTTAACAAGCTCTCCAGGTGATCCTGAGGCATGATAAAGTTTGAGAAGCACTGGTCTGAAATCATTGCTTGATAAGTAGCAGAATCAGGTTTTGACCCAAGTCATTTTGATCTTTATTATACTAGATCATAAGGAGAAAGGCTTAAGTCATTCTGGGGAGGAGATGGTGTGGGGAGCTAAGGATAATTTCCAGAAAGAAGTAATATCTTATCTTGAATCTGGAAGAAGAGGAGTAAGCCAGTCAAAGAGAAGAGCGGAAAGGGTAGAGCAACGCCTTCCATGTGGAAAAACCATTTCTGGGAAACAATTCAGTATGTCTGTAACAAAATGTAAGGAGAATAAATGATGGTGATGGCATGAGTCAGATCTTGAAGGATACTGAATAGGGTTGTTTCAAGAAAAAAGCATCCATAATCAGACTGTCACAGAAGAAACATACACACAAAAGTAGAAGTTCCAATGGCCATGAGGTAAAGGGCCATCATACAAGGGAAATGAGGGGAGGTAGGTTCTAATTCTGAGAGCTTTTTGGAGGGGGTCTTTATTTTTCATTCATTCCATAGATATTTGTTGGGTTCTGGCATATAAATGATACTACATAGTTACACAAATATGACTGAGCAATATTTTATTCTCCTCCCCACCAAAGAGCTAACTTTATGATGGTTAAAAGCATGCAGATAATTAACTAAAACAGTAGACAGAATTAACTAAGGGCAATAAATGAAGAACAAAAGATCGAGAGGACAAAGAAGCAGATATGATCCCAGATCTGGAGAAATCAGAGGAAATCATCTAAGATGGCTGATCTTTGAAGGATGTACAAAATGTCAACAAACATAAAACCAAATAAAAGAAGAAGCAAAGAGTCAGGAGAAATAGGTGTGTCTTTATACATTCACTGACTTTCTGACAAAAAGTAATGGATGCAGAGGCACTACAGAGGTGAGGCAGAAGAAGGCACTTACAGGGCTGAGGTCAGCTTGTGGAGCTGAGAAATTTAGACTTTATCCTGTGGGCAATGTTAAAATGAGCCCTCTAAATTAATATAGGAGAAATGCTGAAACCAGGCCACCGTTTCCTAAGAGGCATTTTCTATTTTACTTTTATTTGAATAGCAATCAAGCAAGGTGTCAAACCCACAGCCCTGAAAAAAGATTTCTTCCTGAATAAAGGTACACAGTCTTTAAGGCGCCTCTAGTTCAAGTACCTTTAATAACCACATTTAAATGTTCAATAAATATTTCATCATCTTTTCATATTCCAGCAAGTTTGTATTAACTTTCTGACTCCAATAAAACAAAGATGAGGCTCATCTGGATAGGGAAAGTTGGAGAAATAATGTAAATCCAGTCTCTTTCTTGTGAGTATAAATTTTCATCATCTCCCCCTCGTCATCTGGGCACCTCTTCAGGGAAGCAGTTTGGGATGCTAGAACTAAATCTCACATTTCATCTTTGCTCTCGAAGTAGGCGCTTCCTACTAGAGAAATATGTTGAAAGCATGTCTTGCCCATGTCTTAATTCTTTGCATTCCCTGCCCCAACTAGCCCAAAAGAGACTGCTGTTCTTTTTATCCATGTGAAGGCCAGGAATTCAAGACTTTTTCCCAAAAAGCATGTTTGCACAGCAATTATATAAAATGGGTTGTTTGTGTTCTAAACAAACAATTGTTTGTTTTGAGACTGCCCTTTTTCCTCGGTTGAAATTCGGTCCGCTTCTTAATAGGTAGCATCTTGATGTTCTCAGCGATTAAACAACCTGTCTGAAATGGCACTGAAAGACAGAGTATATATAAAAGTCTCCTATGTATTTGATAAAATTAAAGAGATCTATTTGTACAGTGATGAAATCAAGAAGGAAACCATAACTGTATTAATATCTAGGATTTATGAGCACTAAATGTCTGCTGTGCACATTTCTAATTGCTTAGTATGTAAGTACTCATTTGATCTTGCAACCGTCTTAGGAGTTTGGCACCATTATCTGAAGCACACCAAGGAAAAATCGTCAGCTAGTAAGTGGTTGAATCCCGAGGTAAGTTATCCAGCTTCAGAGCTCTTGTTCTGAACAATGACCTTACAATGTTCCTCCAAAGGAAGAAAAGTACAGGGTTATATTATTTCTGAGCATATTCTTCTCTATGCTATTCCACCACTGCTGCATGGGCTTGGGGCACTAGTTTACATACATTACACACAATCAATATATTTTTCTATTTTTAACATAGGAGTCACCAGAAGTGACATACACACTCATTGATTCTCACAGTTGTCCTATACATATTGCGATTTAGGGCAACATTGGGAAGGAGACATGGGGATTACCAATTTAAGACTGGAGGAAAACTGAAAGAAGCAGGAACTTGGCTCTGCTATGGTCTGAATGTTTACGTACCCCCCCCCCGCCCCGCCCCCATCCAAATTCCTATCTTGAAATCCTCATGTCCAATGTGATGGCATTTGGAGATGGGGCCTTTGGGAGGTGCTTAGGTCATAAGGGGATGGATGGGTCATGGATGGGATTAGTGCCCTTACCAAAAGAGACTCAGAGAGCACCCCAGTCCTTTCTGTCCAGTGAGTATACAAGTCTGCAACCTAGAAGAGGGCCCTCACCTAGCCATGCAGGCATCCTGATATCAGACTTCCAGGATCCAGAACTGTGAGAAATAAATTTCTGTCATTTATAAGCCACCCAGTATGTGGTGCTTTGTTATAGCAGCTGAAATGGACTAAAACAGGCTTCATCCCATTTTGAAGGGGAACAGGAGAGGCTCTAGGAGTCCTCCCTCCTTCCATCCTATTATATCCTGGATGCCTACCAGAGAGTCTGGCAGAGGATAGACTGGCAAGAGTGCCCAGAGATCTTGCTCACATTCTCCACCATCTCCCTTAAAAGGGTGAAGCAGGATCCCAAGCTCTATACGAAGACAGGATCTTGGGGCCCAAAAGGAATGTGGGTGAAAGAAGTGAGCTAGGATTATCTGGTCGTGCCATTCTGTGCAAAGTCTCCCAGCAGTTTTCCACCTCACTCAGTATCAGAGCCATGCTTTACTAAGGCACAGGAGACCTCAATTACACACTGGATTTATCCCGGTAATGTTTTAAAAAGACTTCACCATACTTCAACCAAGACCAATTAAAATATTTCACTGTTGGGGCGCCTGGGTGGCGCAGTCGGTTAAGCGTCCGACTTCAGCCAGGTCACCATCTCGCGGTCCGTGAGTTCGAGCCCCGCGTCAGGCTCTGGGCTGATGGCTCAGAGCCTGGAACCTGTTTCCAATTCTGTGTCTCCCTCTCTCTCTGCCCCCCCCCCCAACCCCGTTCATGCTCTGTCTCTCTCTGTCCCAAAAATAAATAAACGTTGAAAACCAACGCACACATGCACATAGCCACTAACCATACATCACACTCTGCTAACATTTAAAAAAAAAAAATATTTCACTGTTAGGCCCAGGCATTTTTTTTTCCCCAAAGTTCCCATGGTGAGTACAGTGTGCTCTGAGAATCACTGTTCTGCTCCACGCACACCCTCCGTCACCTCCTCCAAACAAGCTCTTCGGCCTCATCTGCAGCCACTCTCCTCCCCTGCTTTCCTTGCTCTAGTGTCACCAACATCCTTGCGGTTCCTCAGACATGCCAAGCATGTTCCAAAGAAGGGCCTTTCCTCTGCCTACAAGCACTCTTCCTTCCTACACTCCCATATCCACCCCAGCAACTCCTTCGGGGTCCCTAATCAGAGTCCTTCCCCAACCATTTCATACAAAACAACAAATAACTCCATACAAAATACCTCCTCTAGTCTCTTGCTCCATGCACTGCTTGTCGTCCTAACCTCGCTTTATTTTTCTCCATAGCTCCTTTCACCATCTGACTTGTGTATCTGATTCATGCCTATCTCCTCATTCTGCAACATGAGCTCCACCCACGCAGGAACTATGTGTTGTTCCTTACAGCTCCGGCTCTTAGAAATATACCTGGAATGAAGTAGTTGCTCAGACAGTATCAACTGAATGCAGAGACGACCACTTAGACCTGGTTTCTTACACACTTGTTTTCGAAGCATTCGAATCCAAGAAGTTGGTAGAAGGTTAAAACAAAGAAATAAAAGTCCAAAGTTCCATTTAAAGCTTATAAAAATAAAACTTTTCAATAGAAAAAACCTAAAGAGCAAAAATGTATGAGCTGAAAAGTATTTAAAATGGGACATACGATATACCTTCACGGCGCTCTAATATTTTTCTTGATTTTTACCAATCCCACTTTCCCCAGTGTCAAAAATTAAGATTTTGGCTCTCAAATTCATTTTGTAAAGGATACCTGATACCAACATTCTTTGGTTTTGTGGCCGATTTTGTGGTTTCTACTCAGCAGCTCCTCTCACACAGTTTGTCTTCTGGTGCTGACCTTCAAAGTCTCCAGAGCCTTGGCTTCAAGCCCAGGTCTCCAAGTTGCTTTCTAAAGTGCCTTCTCTTTGCTCTCACTCATGGAAGGACCAAGTCAATGACTCTCCCACTCTTTCCCTTTTCCTCACCTTGGAGAAACACCAAGGTGAATATTCACCAATATTCACCAATGTGAATATTCTGATGTGAACTAAGTTATTTTCCATGTTATCTAACTCACCAAGGGTTTACAAAAAATAGTCTGGAAATTATCAGCATAAAGGCACCTAACCTTTGGGTTCCAACCACTGTCTATTATACGTTAGACTTAAGACTTACATTAGTGATTAAGGTTTTCCACAGCAAGACTGTTCACAAAACTAGTTGTATTTCTCCCTTTCCTGTAGGCAGTCCATTTGCAATGTGCCCCATTAAGAGGCAGAGTCTCTTTCCGTGGCTCTTCAAACAGGGCTGGACTTGGGACTTGTTTGGAGTAATAAAATATGGCGGGAGTAAAATGTGGTAGGAGAGGTGACGCTGACGCTACCCTCAAGAGATGCTTGCACACTCTGCTCACTGTATCTTGGACACACGCTGCCCCATGTGATAAGCTTGGGTGGAACAGTTTGCTGGACGGAAAGAGTCACATGGCCTAGTTATTCCCACTGACCTGGACGATAGTCAGCAAACTTCCAGAGGCAGAGCCTCTGAGCTGACCGTCAGCTGGCCAAAAGTCAATGCCAGGACCCAACTGAGACCACAATAATCCATATAGAGGACCATAGAATTATGGAAATAAATGGCTGTTGTTTTAAGCCACTAAATTTTGGGATGGTTTGTTACAAAGCAAAAGTGGATACGTTTATCAACTATGTTTCACCACTGGAATTGAAAAAGCCCCAGGTGATATTTATGAAAGAAAAAAAAAATCCCTTATTCAAATTCCAGAAAAGCAAATGGCCCATGTAAAAGGTCAAGAAAAAGAGTAGAAGTGGGTTATCAAACACAGGAACTAATAAAGCTCAATGTACTTTCCTTGTTTTTATTTTTCCCCTGCCTTTGACAATATTTTGATTCCATAAAGTATTTTTTAATAAAACTGAGCTTTAAATAAATTGTTATAAAAGGTCACCTTTCAGTTCTATACTGCAGATGCTTCTTTTAATAAAAGTAGGTGTTCAATTAGCACCAAAGGTGTGATAGGAGTTAAACGCTAATAAAGTTCATCCTAACAGTCAAGTTTATTACACAGTCTGGCTCGGCACATTTCTGAAGTATTTTTTCCATTTGAACTTAGCTTTTATTCTTCCTTTTAAGGAAGAAGTGATGTGTAACATTTACAGTGCTTCCCTAGATCTAGGTTTCTTAAATATATCTGTCAATTCCACTAAAACTAAAGTTTCATCAAATTGTTTGTTCTTTTGTTTGTATAGCTTTCCCAGGCATGGGAAGAAAAATAACTTTAATTTTAAAAGACTTTCTACTTAAGCCAATTTACAGAATAGAAACATAAAGCATTTAAAGGAAGCTGTACCCAGACAATCCTTAATTGTAACGTAAGGATTAGATTTTGCAAATTTCTAATGATTGTTAGTTAAGAAGACCAGAATTCAGAAAAGAACAGAATGGAGAAGAGAGTAAAAGAAAGAAACCATTAATTCATTTATTCCAAGAAACAACGTTGGAAGATTCAGAAAAGGAAACTGATCAACAGTTTAAATCTGGAATTTGTTCCTATAAGATACTAATAAATTTAAAAAGCTGTGCACTTTTCATTCTTAGGAAAGATAGTGATCCCCTTCTGCATGTTGACACAGAGGTACGTGTCACAGAGGTGGAGAGATAGATCTGGCATACAGAAGTGTATATCATGGAGGCGGAGCCCCAGTTCTGCAGGAATAAATCAACCTTCTTCTGCCAGGAGGTTATCTCCTTTTCTATCCTACAAGCCCATTCCTATCTTCCGAGTTATGAAGCTTCCAAACCTTGTGTTTTTCTTGTTGTTGTTGTTCATGTTTTTACCTCCAGTGAATGCCTAAATGAACACTTTTAAAAGCTGGAAAAGCTCCTTTTCTTGCTGTAAAACCTTAAACCAGTGCCAGATTTGTCTTAGTTATTTTATTTTTAAGTAAAAGAATCCACTAAGTTTTCCTTTCCTTGACTCCTTCACCTTTCTCCCTTTGTGCTAAGGTAGATATCTACAGCAGAGGTCAGGTTGACTAGAGAGTTGTATAAATTCTTTATTGCTAGGGAATACTAATGAGTGAACTTTTTAGAGCATGCTAGGAAGCCAGGCTACCAATGAAAGAGAAACATTTGAATCTTTTTGTCTTTTTAAGAATCAGGATTATCTCAGGGCCACATGGCTTTGAATGGCTCTAGAGCTGCACAGTATCTTTCTTTCATGAAAGTCATGGTTTGGTACGAATAATTACTTTGGAACTCTTCTGCTTTTTTCCTAGCATATTGCTTGCTAATAGCGCTTCAATGTTTTTACATTGGAACTCACTTTCCATGATTACTAAGTACAGTGAAATTCAGGTAAGCCAGTAACTTGAAGAGCAAAATATTGAATTTAATCCCAGAAAATTAATTTTGAATTTAATCCCAGAAATATTAGAGAGAGAGAGAGAGAGAGAGAGAGAGAGAGAGAGAGAGATGGAGGTTCATTATTTAATGGGATGTGGTTACTATAGAACCAGAGGAAGTGAACTTGGAAGGAAGTTGGAGTTCATATTGTAATAGTTGGGTCTTATAAAAAACTATTTTATGAAAAATATCCCTTTTAAAAGTTAGGTTTGGACCCAATAAGGGCATCTAGCTGGCTCAGTCGGTAGAGCATGTAACGCTTAATCTCAGGGTTGTGAGTTCAAGCCCACGTTGGGCATAGAACCAATAACTGCTTGTTATCCATTGTGTGCTTCATACCATATGATCAAAACAACTCCTGGATCCTTAGGAAGACTTAGTCTTTGTATTCTCTGAGCTACTGTAGGACCCCCAAGGGGCTCAAGGCTACTGTTGAGAGAGTTTCTTTTTTTTTTTTTAACGTTTATTTATTTTTGAGACAAAGAGAGACAGAGCATGAATGGGGGAGGGTCAGAGAGAGAGGGAGACACAGAATCTGAAACAGGCTCCAGGCTCTGAGCAGTCAGCACAGAGCCCAACGCGGGTCTCGAACTCACGGACCGCGAGATCCTGACCTGAGCCGAAGTCAGACGCTCAACCAACTGAGCCACCCAGGCGCCCCAAGAGAGTTTCTCATATAAGAAACTCCCACATCATTGTAGAAACCCTATTTTGGAGCAGGGTATAGGTTGTTAGTGGGTCTTCCAAATTATGATAGTAAATTGATCCCAAAGTAAGACCAGCTTGCTTTTAAAAAGCAGACAACATAATAATAAATGCTTCTCTGCTATTCGTATCATATATTACACTTGGATAGGAGCCATGCAAATGCCTCAGAAAGTCTCACACAAGCAATAGATTTAAGACACAAAGCTTTCCGAGTTGAGTTTATTTTTTTAAATCTGAAAGCCTGGTTAATCACTTTTGAAATAATATTTGTTAAAAAATTATTTTATGCCTTAAACCCTTAATCCACAATATAGTATACTTACTTAGTATACTTACTAAGCTATGAATATCTTTAGCAAATACAAAGCTTTATATTCACTTCTAATTTGCTATAGCTCATGAATTGATTTCTAAGCACCATTGCATTTGGCACCTAAAATGCATTTAGAAAATTATGGCTCTGTAGTGGTAGCAGGTCTTTATGGCCTTTTTCTATAATGACCCGAAGGGGGGAAACCTGCAGCCAGCATTTATAAGTTGAAATGATGATTTGTCCTCTCTTTTTTTTTTAAATTTTTTTTAACGTTTTATTTATTTTTGAGACAGAGAGAGACAGAGCATGAATGGGAGAGGGGCAGAGAGAGAGAGAGACACAGAATCGGAAACAGGCTCCAGGCTCTGAGCCATCAGCCCAGAGCCCGATGCGGGGCTTGAATTCACGGACCACAAGATCGTGACCTGAGCTGAAGTCGGCCGCTTAACCGACTGAGCCACCCAGGCGCCCCTGTCCTCTCTTTTTTATATGGCGTCTCAATAGCTTCTACCTTATTAATACAGAAGATTTTGTTCAGAATCTTGTGAGAAATATGCAGAAAGTGCATTACAATTGCCACTGAAGTGGCAGGATGCTAAGGGGTGAGTACTTAGGTACTTTAAAATGATTCTTTCTACACATTTAAGATATTTTATGATGAAATTTTAAAGGTCAGAATTCTCCATCATTCCTGAAATGTACTGAAAAAGAACAGATGTAAATTTATGGAATAATTCCTACACTAGGTTAAAAGGTGACAGCCCATAGTTGTGCCTTAAAAATTTTGGAATGAGTTGCCAATTTTTAAAATGTGGACAATTTACATTTTAAAAATCAAGATCTCCAGTTGTGCTTGAAAAATCTGAAGGTCTGGTAAAGTTAGGTCTGATTATGGCATGACATCTTCGGGTTGGAACTAAATACTAAGACATACA
Source organism: Prionailurus viverrinus (assembly GCF_022837055.1). Classification (NCBI taxonomy): domain Eukaryota; kingdom Metazoa; phylum Chordata; class Mammalia; order Carnivora; family Felidae; genus Prionailurus; species Prionailurus viverrinus. Next base: position 115,369,066 of record NC_062565.1, read on the forward strand.
ATATCCAGTTTGCTCCATCACTCTTAACAAAGCAGCTTCCCTCATTTATATAACCTGCTTGGCCCTCCAGTGGCAGTGGACCTGGACCACTAACGTCACATATGTGAAAGGTGACTAAGAAAAGCAATCTTCCATTCAGCATCCTACAGGAATCCTTTATATACCACCTAGTCTTTTCTTGTGCTTTTCCAGGAGCTGGGCTTCTACAGGTGGCAAGTCACCCAATCCCTTTACAAATGGCTCTGATGGATAAAATGTCTGTATTTTGATCCCAAATCTACTTAAATTAAAAATCACTTAAAGTGATTCAAAGAATAAATCTACCTTTCCTTCTATATTAAATCCCCTCAAACATTAGAAGAGAGTGATCACATGTCAAGTATTTTCTTCTTCAGGTTATACATATTCAGTAAAACCTTGGTGTGCGAGCATAATTCATTCCAGAAACATGCTTGTAATCCAAAGCACTTGTATATCAAAGTGAATTTCAAGAACCATTGGTTCAGTTGTGATCATGTGACGTTTGGCCTCATGTACTACTCGTATTGAAAGACATGGCTCGTTTATCAAGTTAAAATTTATTAGAAATGTTTGCTAGTTGCAGAACACTCGCAGAACAAGTTACTTGTGATCCAAGATTTTACTCTGTGTGTGTCTGTGTGTATGTATCTATGTATGTGTGTATATATATACATACATAAATACTGCATGTATATACATATATATACACACATATATACATGTATATATATATACATATATAAACACACTCTCCAGTTCTTCTTTTTTTCATGTTTTTTTTTTTTTTTTGAGAGAGAGACAGAGTGTGAGCGGGGGAGGGGCAGAGAGAGAGGGAGTCACAGAATCTAAAGTAGGCTCCTGACTCTGAGCTGTCAGCACAGAGCCCCATGTGGGGCTCGAACCCACAAACCACGAGATCATGACCTGAGCCAAAGTTGGACGCTTAACCAACTGAGCCGCCCAGGCGCCCCACTCCCCAGTTCTTTTAAGCATTCATCATATGACATGGTCTCACATATAGCTTTTGGTCAATGAAACTCCCTTCGCCTCTTTTTGTGTAAATAGCTATATTTCTATCCTTTTGTATTTGTGTAAATTAAAAAAAAAATCACATTATAGGACCTCCACATTTATTCATATAAATTTCATCTTATTAATGTGCACTCTCTTATGTTGACATCATTCTGATTGTCTTTGCCTGTATCTTTTTTTTTTTTTAATTTTATTTATTTTTGAGACAGAGAGAGACAGAGCATGAACGGGGGAGGGTCAGAGAGAGGGAGAATCTGAATCTGAAACAGGCTCCAGGCTCTGAGCTGTCAGCACAGAGCCCGACGCAGGGCTCAAACTCACGGACCGCGAGATCATGACCTGAGCCGAAGTCAGCCGCTTAACCAACTGAGCCACCCAGGCGCCCCTGCCTGTATCTTTCTTGATTGCTACTAAGGAGGATTCCACTTAGATATGCTTTAGAGTATAATAGGTATTTATGACATAGTTGAAATAATGTGCAAACAAATGGCATAAGAAGAAAGACTAAGTTTAAAAAAAAGAAGACTGAGTTAATTTCTTTTAACGAATTTATGAAAACATGAAAATATTTATGACTAAAGCATGACAATCACAGTCTTTATAGTCTCTCTGATGTGCCAAGAAAATAAAAATCATGAATAAAGTATGATTACAAGAGTTTTCTCTGCAACTCTTAAATTGATTAAAAGAAAAATCTTGTTTCCATGGTTTAATTCAGTGACAATGAACTATTTCTGGGAACTGGCCCTTTTCCATTTTTAAGGACAGAGAAAGTAAGGGCAGAAGTAATTGGTTTAATAAAAAAAACCACAGAGTATGTTTTAAAAAGCTTCATCCGAAGCCAGACATAATAGACATATATTGTAAGATTCCATTTATATGAAATGACTAGAAAAAGCAAATCAATAGATACAGGAAAAAACTGAACCCAAGCTCTTAAAATCAAATAATACATCCATGGAGTGTGTTTTGTGTTTATGTGTAGGTTCACATTCATAGAGCAAACGAGTATGAGTATGTGTGCATGTCCATGTGCATATGTGAATATATGTATATATGTGTTGGAACATACATGTGTATATACGTATGTGTTTTAGGTCCTGGAAGGAATTCCAGCATATCTTAAACACTGCTCAGTGGATTATAAAACACAGGGACAAACAGAATCTCTGCAACTTCTATCTATATACCATACAATTTGAAACCTATTATAGACATCACTAGAGAACACATACTCATTGAAATGTTACAATCTGCTTTTACTTCATATTAAGAGGTACTGTAATATCCTTTGGAACTGTATTGTATTTGACCAAATTAGTTCATTTTAAAGTAATTTTGGAATAAATGGACAATCACTAGATTCCTGAAATTTGAATTTGAACAAAAACAAGGACCATACTCTAGGCTAAGTAAATCTACTTAGTCCCTGGATACAATCCTAAAGGATATACACATGTGGACATGCATCTTTTTTAGACATGAGAACAACTTAACAGCTACACACACAGTAGTGCCTTTATAAATAATAAATAAGTACCTTCCTAGGGGGAATACACGCATGAATATAAGAGCATGAGATGTAAATGGAATAAAAATAAAATATTCCATATATTAAGGAAGTTATGGATAGGAATCACAGATGAACCAGATTCATTTCTTAAGGTATTATTTTTTAACTTTCTTTTTTCTCATGTTTATTTCTTTAGTTTTGAGAGAGAGAGACAGCACAAGTTGGGGAGGGGCAGAGAGAGAGAGGGAGACACAGAATCCAAAGCAGGCTCCAGGCTCTGAGCTGTCAGCACAGAGCCCAATGCGGGGCTTGAACCCACGAACTGTGAGATCATGATCTGAGCCACAGGCGGATGCTTAACAGACTAAGTGACCCCTCAGGTATTATTTTTTAAAGAAAACTTACCATTTACATTGCTGGTCAATTAGAAAGAATTTAGGGTGAATATAAGGGTGCCTGGGTGGCTCAGTTGGTTAAGTGGCTGACTTTGGCTCAGTTCATGATCTTGGGGTTCATGGGTTCAAACCCATGGGTTTGAGCCCCACATCGTGCTATCTGCTGTCAGCATGGGGCCTACTTCAGACCCTCCTCTTCCCTCTCTCTCTCTCTCTCTCTCTCAAAAATAAATACAACAATAAAAAAAAGAATTTTGGCCAAATATAACACAAATTTGTCACTTTCTCTCTACTAAGATATACTTGAACACAAAGATAAAAATATAGATGCAGTAACACTGGTAACTGAGGTTAACAGTCAAGCATTTTCCAGAATCTGAGAAAAATTTCCTTCAACAGTAGCATCAGTGGAATTCAACAAAGAAACATAATGTATCTATGTGTAATCTTTACTGTCTGAAACAGAACTGGAAATGCAGACCAATCAAAACCAAACATCCCTGTTTCTTAAAAGGTTAAACACAAGTTTGCCATATGACTCAGCAATTCCACTTTCAGGTATATACCCAAGAGGAATGAAACTTGTATTCACATAAGGATTTACACAAGAATATTCTACAAGCATTATTCATAATAGCTCAACCCAAATGTGCACCTACTGGTGAGTGGATAAATAAAATATGGTGTCCATACAATACAATACTATTCAGCCAATTTTTAAAAAAAGGAATGGTACATCTGGGTGGCTCAGTCAGTTAAGCGTCTGACTCTTGGTTTCTGCTCAGGTCATGATCTCACAGTTTTGAGTTCGAGCCCCGCATCAGGCTCTGTGCTGATAGTGCGGAGGCTGCTTGTGATTTTCTGTCTCCCTCTCCCTCTGCCCTTACCTTTCTCTCTGTCTCACACCCTCTGTCTCTCCCTCAAAGTAAGTAAATAAACTTTAAAAAGTAAAGAGGAATGAACTACTGATACATGATATGACATGGATGAATCTCAAAAACATTAAGTGAAGTGAAAGCCAGATGTAATAGGCATATATTGTATGATTCCATTTATATGAAATGTCTAGAAAGGGCAAATCAATAGATACAGGAAGCAGATTCATGGTTGTCTGGAGTCGCAAGAGGGAGAGAAGGATGGGGTTTAACAGTAAGTGGGTATGAGAGATATTATGAGGTAATGAAAATGTTCTAAAACTAATTTATTGTAGTAATTGCATGCCTTGGAAAATTTACTTAAAGATCACTGAATTGCATAGTTGGAATGGTTTGATTATATGACATGTAAAAAACATGATTATATGACATGTAACAAACATGCCTCAAAAAAGTTATTAAAAAACAGACAACTAGCCAGCCAGCACTTCTATATCCCAACCCTACTTGCCCCAGCACATGCATAGATATTGCATAGGTACTGCTTTATCATGTATCTGGAGAAAGAGCTCGGCTCATTTGCAATCAGCAGCTCTCAGGCTGTTAAAACTGCAATACTCCAATACTCTAGCAGGGAAAGAGCTAGATGATTAATTGGGCAATGAATCATTAGATATATTTTTTTCTTTTTTTAAAAAAAATAATGTTTATTTTTTTTTGAGAGAGAGAGACAGAGTGCAAGTGGGGGAGATGAAGAGAGACAGGGAGACACAGAACCTGAAGCAGGCTCCAGGCTCCAAGCTGTCAGCACAGAGCCCAACTCGGGGCTCGAACTCATGGACCAAGAGGTCATGACCTGAGCTGAGGTCAGCCGCCCAACCAACTGAGCCACCCAGGTGCCCCAGATATATTCTTTTCCTACTCAGGGCTTCACGGGTAGAAACACAGGCAGAAAAGCCTTGGGAACACCCAAATTGGGGTTTGTTATTTTTCACATACTAAAGGTAAGAAAAGAACAACTACAAGATGCTTCAAATTTTTCTAAGATTCAAATTTTCCTCATAACATGCCTGAGCGCTACAGTAGTAGAATTTCTCATATTCCTTCAGAAAAGGCCAGAACTAGATAGATGTCTACCAGCCATCGGACGTTGGGTTTAGGGCTGTGCATATCAAGTTGTGCTATAGCTCTGGGTCTGAAAGCGAGCAGTGAGAGGAACGAAGCAAAAATTGCACAGTGAGTATTTGGAGCCAACGCTGAATTTACAAAGAAAGTTTGACATTCAACGATATTTTCTAAAAGGAAAAAGAAGTGGACAAGGAGATAAAAGTGCATTGGACAAAGGCATTTCAGTGGAGAAAGGATCTTTCAACAAACGGTGCTGGGGCGATTGGAGATCCGCATGCAAAAAGATGAATTCAGATGCCTAACTCACACCATACACAAGAGTTAACTCAAAATGGATCATAGGCCTGAATGTAATAGCCAAAAGTAGTAAAACTCTTAGAAAAACAGTAGTCATTTTCCTGCAGGTTAGACAGAGATTTCTTAGATATAACATGAAAAGCATAAGTGATATAAGAAAAACATTCATAAGTTGGACTTCATCAAAATAAAAACCTTTTGCACTGCAGATGGCATCATAAAGAAAGTGAAAAGACAAGCGACACAGAAAACACTGCAAATCACACATCTGATAAAAGACTTGTATCCAGAATATATGAAGTTTATATTAAAACTCAAGAATAAGTAGACAAACAATCCAACTAAAATGAACCAAAAATTGAATGGATATTACACAAAAGATGATACATGAATGGAACATAAGCACAGGAAAAGATGTTCAACATTATTAGAGAAACACAAATTTAAGCCAATGACATGCCACGTAAATAAACCTCAAAGGAAGAGCTGTAATAAAAAAGATAGACAATAAGAGTTGGCCAGGGTGTTGACAAATTGAACCCTCCTCCTTTGCTAGTAAGAATGTAAAATGATGCAGCCACTTTGGAAAACAGTTTGGCAGTTTCTTTAAAAAGTTAAGCGTAACTGCATCGTATGACCCATAAATTCTCTTAGATACCTACCTAAGAGAAACCAAAACACAGGTCCACACAAAAACTTTTATGTGAATGTTCACAGTAGCATTATTCATAAAAATGGGGGGAAAAAACTAATGTCCAACGACTGATGAATGGATAAACAAAATGTGGTGTATGTATACATGTATATTCAAATATTATTTGGAAATAAAAAAGGAATCAAGTACTGATATACATTACAAGGTATGTGTAAACCTAAAAAACATTAGACTAAGTGAAAGAAGCCAGATGCAAAAGGCCAAAACTTGTATGATTACAGTTGTATGAAATATTCAGAGAATACAAGGCTATAGATTTAGAAAACAGATTAGTGCTTGATTGCGGTTAGGAGTGAGAACAGGAGGTGACTGCAAGTGAGCACTATAGATCTTTTTGGGAGCAATAGAAATGTTCTAAAATTGTATTATGGAGATGGTTCCACAACCCTGCACATTTGCTAAAAAGCATTAAATTCTATACCTAAAATTAATTTATGGTATGTAAATTACATTTCAATAAAGCTGTATACAATAAAATATATTGGGGAAGGTAAGAGAAAGGTATTCAGTTAAAGAGAAAGGGGGGAAAAACCCAAAAAGTATATGTCTAAAAACTACTCTGGAAAACAGAAGATAGCTTTAGGAATATTGTATCCTTAATAAGATAATGAACATGGCCTCTATAAACTAAAAGTAGAAGACGATAGGGGAGATTAAGATCTGAAAAATAGGAAGGTGTTGGGAATAAGAAACCTCACAGAGAACACTCAGCTTCAATGCAAGAATCAAATTTTTCACTGGAGTCTTCAAACAGCACGACTGACATACCAGAAAATAAACTCCCTGATACTGAGAAAAAACTTGAGAAATTGTCCAAGGACACAGGTTAAAAGGACAAAAAGAAGGTGAATGGATGAGAAGATAGTCATAAGGGGCACAAAGTGAAGAAAATGTGAAGGAGAGAAAATAGAGTATGTGTGATTGACAAGCCTATACTACACGAACGCTCCTCTGAGATAATTAATAAATGTTAATTTTCAGATTAAAGAGTCCACAAAGACCATCACCTAGATATGTCCCGGCAATAATTTTGAACTGGTTATTCTCCTTAGCTATCCAGACTCATTCTTGCCCCTTCTCTGTCCTGCTCTGTGCTTCAGGAGGCTGCCCTCTGCATATATTTCTGCCCAGGCTCTCTTCCCTGCCACATGCCTTCTGGTTGAGTTTGGCCAATAGAAGGCACTGGCAGAAATGCTGAGCAATGAGGGTAGGAGGAGAGATAGTTCACAGTATCTCTCCTCACTCCCTCACTTTGTCAACACCATATCTTGCTGAGAACCCTCCAGAGGACAACTCCCACCGGGTAGCCCCTCCTCCACAGTTCCAGCTTACGCCAGCCCCTGTAACATCATTTCCTTGGCAGCATTTTTATATCTAGAGGTGGTGATGGTTTCTATGTGTTGCCAGTCTTCTCTGAATGCCTCACCAGCCCAAATTAAGAGCATGTTCCCTTAATCCTGCCCACACCACTGTGAGTAATCTTATTTACATGATCCATCTACTGGAGGATCCTGATTGATAGAAAGGGTAAAGACAAAATATCCATAAATATGTAGAGAGGAAACAATCTGACCCACAAAGGAATCAAAGTCAGACTAGTCTCATATTTCTTCACTCTAAAACAAATGCCAGAAGATAATGGAGCAGAGTATATGATGTGAAAAGAAAAAATTTTGACTCAGTAATGCCATCTTGTCATTCCTGTGTGAGGTCAAAAGTACAAAGGCTCTTTTCAAAAGTACAAAAACTCAGAAAAAGTATAACCTCTACAAACTTTTCCTGTTTAAGAAAAAAAAAGTCAAGATCATTACCTAATCAACTAAAGATTATTTAAAACTGAGGTTTCAGAAATTTAGTTGTAGTTTAAAATCATTGATAGTTAAGTATTGAAACTGAATGTATATTGTTTGAATTACATATGAAGCAAAAGACATTCTTTAAATTCAAACTATATACTGTAACAATAAATAATAGTAACAATCTTATCTTATAATCCTATGTTAACAAAGATCAGACAGTAATCCAAGGGGTTGGGCTAACTGAAGTAACTCTTAATTCCTTATTTTATTCTTGATTTTAGTAGTTGAGAAAATTGAGAATCATACATGTATTACCAAAAAAAAAAAACCTCAAAAAACCCTTAGGGTTAATACTAGTGGAAGTAATAACAGAATAACTACCTTCCAAATCATTGTAGAACATAATTATTCTATTTTAAATGTAGCCATGTCTCTGAAGAAATGAACCTGAAAGCTGTATTTTATCCTTGAAAAACAATACTTTACATAAAACAGATCCTCTTGAATACACACAGGTGGCTACCATTTGATAAAGTTCAATGAAAATCTTTCTTCTATATGCGAGGGCGTGGTGGATACAACCACATACCAACATATTAGCCACTCATTATGCACTTGAATACAATAATCAATTGGGCTGTCTAGTTATTTCTGCTATTATTCAAGGTTGCTGGCCAATGTAATGGTAAGAACGCTTACTTTGTGAAGGAAAGAAAAAATAGTGTAGTTAATTTTATTAACCACTTACCACCATGATTAATTGGCTAGACAAATTGGAAATAACTGAGCTAGCCAGCAGATGAATATAGAATACTTTGAATTTTTAATTTTAAGCAGTTCTGAGTTGAATCACGCTGAATATAAATGACCCCATTAAGTGAAATACATAAGCATAAAATGGAAAATGTCAGGAGAGAAGCTAAATGACCTCTTTAAATGTCATCTTCAAATGCCATTTACCATCTGGATAAAGATCAGTTTAACTGACCCTGAAATGTAAAAATGGAATTAGAATGGAGACATCAAATAAGTGATTGTATTTCCATTAAAATGCAATGAAGTCTAAAATCTTCAAGATATAACTGAATTTTCAATTTGGAAAATACTTCCTAATATACAGCGAAATTGCATGGTATATTTACTCCAATGTAACACAAGTATTGGAAAACAAAGGAACCGAGTAAATTCTAATTTAAGAGCTAAAGATGAGTTCCCCTGACAGCAATCATATCTTCCTAAACACCTCTTCTCTTGGCCAAGCATTTACAGTTTTTGTATCTATAGCAGTCTTTGTGTGTGAATTAAATAGAAATACAGTTCTTAAATTCAGAGAGCATAGAATTTAGCTGTGGAGTCACTAAAACACACAAAGCAATCTAAAGTATCTTGAACCTGAATACAATAGCCCTCCTCTCTCTGCTAAGATGTTTCTCTGTAAGAAAAATATTTATAGAGCAGCAAAGGTAGGAGAGGCATTTATCCAGACAAATCAGTGGTCAGTCCCATTGGCGAGTGCCGGGGCAGACAGTGTAACTGCATTGTTTGCACCTCCCTTGAGACCTCTGCAAATGTAAGGTCCTGGATGGTGAAGCAGTAAGGACTAAGGACATGTCTTGTGGAAGACAGAACAGGATGCATAGAAGTTAGAATGGCTCTACAGTGAAGTGACCTATAAAGAGGAACTTCACGGTCATACACATTCATGGGGAAAGAGAAAGGAAAAGTGTTTCTAAGCCCATTGTAAAAGAATTAGACTCCTGGGTAAATCCAAAATTTCACTCTCATGGATTTAAACATTCTCTCTCAGAGTTAAGTTTTAATCAGCTCATCTAGAACTATGTGATAACAAGAACATCTGACGTCCACACGACCTTACGGTTTATAAAGCATGCCACACATATTATCTTCTGTTGTCCTTGTGAATGGGTTGCCTAGGGAAAACATTTATTTTCCTTTAAGAGGTGGTTAAATTGAGAATCAGCTATTAAGTGACTTATCTGAAATAACACACGTATTAAGTCTATAAAAATAAGAGACAGCATCAACAGACCTGGAAACACATTTTTTAGACCTATGGTCCCAGTTTCTTTGTTCTCTCCAAAGACTTCCTTTCTTTCGGATAAAATAGAGTTTCCCTTTAGATACCTTGGAAGTCCTTGCTCCGTGCATTTTCTAAATGTGTGCTAGAGATTCAGGACTTGGAGATTCTAGGAGAATCGAGGTCTCTAAAGAAGGCATGTCATTTGTGGGTCAGGAAGATAGAAGTGGCTATGCGGAGGGGACTCTGAGTCCCAATAGTGCAGTTGTGCAGCACTGGCCGATGGAGACCATGGGCTTGGAGGCAGGGGGATCAGTATGGACCGTGCCAGCTTACTAGTGCCATTAGCCTTGTTGAGCTTTGAGTGTTTATCTCTAAAATGAAACTGTTAGCAACATAACTATACCTACAATATCTGGCACAGTGATTGGCACTCATCAATGGTAGCGGCGGCCCTGGGGTAATTTTCCTTAGTTCTCCAGTCAAATTAACTGCTAAATTGACTATCCCAACACTGAAGATTTAAAGCAAATAGTTTGGGAATGACAACACCTGCAGCCTTCTCTTACTCTCTAAAGCGGCATTTCATATTTTCGCACCAAAGGATACAGAAGTCAGATGCAGAGCTGAGGTCTAGGGTGTCAGAGTTGTCCTGTCATTTTTGAGCCCCTGTACTCATTCCCCATCCTGAGAAGCCTATAAGACCTTGTTTTAGGGAAGACTTGTTGTTTCTGGGGAATTACTGGGGTTTGGGAGAAGCATGGTAGAGGACTAGAAGTTTCCAAGAGATACCAGTATCAAGAGATCTCTAGTTCTGGAAGCAGAGTGAGGCTGGAGCTCCTTTGTAGCGTGTTTGTATTATACTAAGCCCCACAAAAAAAGCCTTGTTTCTGAGCCATAGTTCTTGTTCTCTCCACAAAACACCTCTCCTAACTACATTCTCTCATTCAAAATTATTTAGCGCTTATCAACTTTGTGTCAACAATTTCTGGTTGTTGTGGACACTATGATGAGTAAGACAAGATTCGGTTCTTACTCCCAAGGGATTTGCAGTCTAGAGTGGGAAAAAGATATATAAAAATTAAATATGGAATAACAGTTGTTATAGTATTACAGAAGAATGTGGTCTGATTACATGCCAGGTACTGAAGTGGATGTTGAGGGTGCCACAGTGAACAAAACAGGTGTTGGTCTCATCTACTTATAAGAGTTTCCCCTTCTGAGATCACAAACATCAAAGTATTCGGTACAGTAATGCATATGTGTAAATATTGTCAAAGTACACCTTCTATAAGTAATTAACTTCAGGTAGAGACTACCCTCATAGTTACACTGTTATCTTGTTATACGTAATATATATACACACTCAATAAATGTTTGCTAAGTTAAAGTCACATCAAAGGTTTGCTGAGACAGACAGCAGACGCTATTTTCTCCACCACTAGAAGCACAGCCCTTATCAGGCAGCCAAGGTTGCGGGGAGTGGTAGGGAATAGTGTTAACCACAGTCCCCAAAACTATAGGCATCACGGGAACCAGTTAGGTCACAGCTACACCCATCAGAGTCCCGTAAGGAAAAGACTAGGTTGTTTAATGGGGATCCATTCTACATGAGGGTTTTTTCTGTCACACACATACAAAGGCCTAACGATCTCAAAGAGTTTTTTATTATGTTTTTGGAAACATAAAGACTTTCACCTTCAGAAAAATCATATTATTTCAATAATAGCAAAATAAAAACGTTTGGATGTTTCACTGATGACAGTACTCATTTAGTACAAAGTCTGTGTAATCAACACCCTGATATCTGTATTTTTGTATCCTCTGTGGTGTCTGTAGGCCATACTACAGTGGGTAATACGTTACTATTCAATAAATATCTGTTGGTTGAATAAATGAAAGAAAATAATTATAGTAATAAAATAATAGTAGTGAAACAGACCGGCATACCTGGCCATAAATAAAACTTACGGGGAGAACAGAGATGAGTAAATGACAAATCAGAAAATGACATTTTCACAGGAGCCTTTGAGAGTATTTAGTTTAACTTCAACATTTATGAAAAAAGAAACCGAAGCCTATAAATTTCAAGATATTTGCTCAAAGTCACAGTGTATGGGAAGTGGGCTTCAAAGTCAGTTTCTAGACTTCATGACATATGTGTTTTCTAACAAGCCACACTCAAATTCACAGCTAATGACAAGATGTCTAAATTTTATTTTCTGCAAAACTATAATTCTTAGTTTATTGATTCTATAAATGAAAATTGACAGTTGTTATGAAGGCTCAGCCATCCACTGGTTGTCCTGTGAGGTCTGTTTACGATTAATTTTGTTCATGATTGCTCTGAAGACCTGCTATGAAACTTGGTATTGCCTCCATATCCAGTCACAGTTAGGAAAGAGTTACTTTCAATATCTCTCTCCCTGCCTTGATTGCTCTTAAACTCAGAGCTGTTTCCCAGCAATGCATACCTCTTGGAGTGTTTCCTCATCTTCCCAGAATTCTTACTTGACCAAAATTTTAAACCCTGATTGCAACAGTTATGATTTTTTTGAGAACCATTTCAAATTCCTTTTTAAGGTAGGTGGGAGAAAGAAGTCAGAGAGGTGAACAACTCTTTAATACCTGTGTAGGTAAAGTAGCCCCATGGAGATATTTAAACATACATAAGCTGCTCATCTCTTACATGCAGATCACTCAAAGTCCAGCCTAGAGCCCCAGGACCCCTGTTAAACTGGCAGAGTCCACGGCTGGAGACTTAGCTCTCATCAATATGGTTTATCAGCAAATGCAACAAACATTTCAACATGCATTTATTGAACATTTTCTGTGAAGCCATGCCATTGCAAACATTGAACTTAGTAAATATTTGAAATGGGAACCTAATATGTAACCAAAAGGAGATGCCTAATTAGGTAAGACTTATATTCATACAGTGCCCTACTGTTTTAAGAATGTGAAGTGCAAAATTCCAGCCAACACACAAACTGGCTGTAGGAAGAACGTTTACTTTCCAAGCTTTGAAACCCTTGTGCTCTTGACATAAATATACAGAAATTTGAAGTTTACAATAAAAGTTCTGTATGTCTCACAAAATACTCCACCAACATTGATTTTCTTATCTGTGTATACTACTTTGCTTTTGCTGGGAGCCTGGCATCTGGGTGAGAGAAAAGAGCTATTTACACAGGACCAAGTCCTGGGAATCACTTCACTGTGCATACAGCTGCATATGCAATTTCATGAAAAAAAAAATCCAACGGAGTTTATGAGTCCTAAATAAATACGACTTTGAAAATACAGTCACGACATACAGTAACCTGGAAAATGAACTTTCCTCTGTTTACCTGGCATATTATTTTTTGCTTTTAATTTAGTCTGTATTATTCATTCCTGTGTTATTCAACAAACTACCACCTCTGAAAAGATGTGACTAAAGTAATAGTGTTTAATTGATACATTTAAAAATATTTATGGTAATTTCATTTAAAAAGGTCAATGACTGTTCTTCTATTTTTCAAATTATAACTCACAGAACCAGGGGAAAAATATTTGAATGCCAAAGAAATTCCCCCTTAAAGGGCTGCGTCTTTGCTGATTTGTCACCCAGCTTTTTTTTTTTTTTTTTTGCACTTTATAACTTAGATAAACATGCCCTATCAAAACCAAGTAAAGTTATACTCAATTCATTATTTTATATAAGAAAATAAATAGGCAATGGTAAATGTGCAAGACAAGCATTTGTTTATTAAAGTGTTCTGTCCATAAAGAGAGTCTGAGCAGACATATTCTTTTCAAAAAGAGAGAGAGAGAGAGAGAGAGGCTACTGTTGAAATTTATGGTACCAATTATTTTTGTGTTCTAGAATGAGAGTTCATTGTAATAGATAGGATATATTAACCAAGTACACAGAAAATAAATGTCCCAAGATAGATAGTGCTATTGCAGTAGGCAAGTTAAGAGCCCTCTAGAGCAAAGACCAGGAAAAGTTAAGAAGATTACTTTAAGACTTGCATGAGGTTAAGGGACAAAACATTACAAAGAGTATAGATTCTTAAAGTAAAAAGATCAAATAAACATTTGTCATCATTATCACAGTTAGTCTTTCTTCCTTTCCATCTTCAAAGGTCTCTACTGGTTATTTTTTTCCCTCAAATGTCTGTCATCAATGCTTTTCCAAGTGTCAGATCTTAAAGGTGACGTGAGAAGACCCCTCCCTTCTGAAGAGAACAGTGTTTCAAAGCTCTCAAAGCAAAGTTTCTTCCTACAGCAGAAGGACTTCATGAAGGACAGTGACCTCCCATTAACTGTAGCAGAGACCCATGCCACACAGAGCTTTCTCCATATCCTTCCTCACTTTATGCTATTTGTACATTAACCTGTCCAGGAATTCAAACTGCAAGCTATTCATAATTTCCATGAAAAAACTTTTGCAAAAACCAGTCTCTGAGTGTTTGTGATGCTGAAAGACCATCATTTTTGCCAGGTTATATAAAAGAAAGGCATTTTTCTACTGCAAGAAAGCATAGAGCTAGTAGCAATCAATGTTTTGTAATCGGATGAAAATACCATTAAGATTCTAAGGCAGCATCCTAAGAGGTCCCTCTTGTTTGCAGTTGGCAGACAACCAACTGTTTCAATACAAGCAATGAGTTGCAGTAGACTCAACTAATTATGTCTATCCTGCCTCTACACAACTCTTCTTACCCCCCAGTGCCTACTCCGTACTCTCAGAGGAAGAAGATAAGCAGATGGTTGTGAGCAGGTGCACAGGACCTTGTGCAACCACTAGCCTTGAGAGCAATCGGTCAAAACCCTTGAAGCCAATTAAACTCTTAGTAAATGGTTTCCAAACTCCAGCAGATGGCCTATTGGTCCCAGTTGCGCAGTTCAACATCTATATGACTCCATATAAGAAACTAAAAACTGGGAGTTAGAGGATTGCTTCTCTCAAGTATATCCTACTTACCATTTTATAATTTACTCCATAACTTTTGTCTTTTCTTCATAATGCAAAGCTTGGCCTGATTCTATTTTCTTCACTGATTAGAATGCCACAAAGGGATGACAGTTGTGTGTTTAACCCTATCCAAGGACTTGAATATGTTTTCATTTTACAACCAAGGAAGCAGATGATTAACTGAAGCTGTCACAATTATACGAGGCCAAGTTAGGCTTCAAACTCACACCTCCTACCCCACAAAGTGAGCCACTTATTACTGAAACTCAGTTTCAATATTCATCTTCTTGGCAGATAACAAAGTTACCATTACAAACATCCCATTTTAATGAAACATTTTTGATTTCCAAATAAAACTACCTTTTCTATTCCTGACACTTTTCTAGACACTATGAATGTCAACTCAGATAAATGATTACAGAACTTTCCTGCCAGGATACTTTCCATTTTTCCTTTATTACATTTAGAATCCCCCAGATATTTATCTTCCACTCTCTTGTCCTTCCTCTCTATTTCTATGTTTTCCTGACTGCCACCCACCTTCTCAAACTGGGAATGCTAGTTTAGAGCCCATCTTTTTAATAAAAGGTTACTTTAAATGCTGACATCCCGAATATATGTTCCTACATTCCTTATACTTTTCTTGTTGTAGTTTCCAACTAGGGATTGGAGTTTGGCTTTTATAACTCCAAGAGAATGTGAGTTTCCTTTTTGGCATGAACTTATACCCACATTGCTTGGTGCTGTAAGACTGTTTTCCCAAATCAGAGTTAGAGCCCTGAAGGAGGAAATAGTTATAAGGCAAAGCATAGGGAACAGAATCAAGGAAATGTATTTTTATAATGATTTTCCTGAGGACATTCTCAGGTTCCACCCCTTCTCCTTGGTAGCCAGATTATTTTGGCTTTATCTACAATGGAAGTGGTCCCATCTGTCTGGCTAATGGACAGCAGTCTATCGGCATTTCCCCCTTTTCTGGAAACAGAATAAAATCAGAAAGCTCTTATACCATTCTTAAATCCAACTTTCCAGATCTTCACTAAAAAACATTTACATGATATCAAATCACAAAGTATTTCTGTTTTATACTTAGTAATCAAATGAAGTTTGTTCTGACTTGAAGCCTAATGGAACTGACAATGAACTTTCTCTTTGCTTTCCTATAAGAAGAAAGAACTTTCTCTTTCCTTTGTTTAATTGCTATGGTTGAATTGTATCTCCTCAATTCACATGCTGAAGCTGTAACCCTAAGTATATCAGAATGTGACCTTATTTGGAGATAGGGTTTTACAGAAGCAATCAATCTACAATGTACAACCTAAAATTAGGTAGGCCATAATCTACAACGACTGGCGTCCAGAAAAGGGGAAATTTGGACATAGATATAGGGAGAATGCAGTGTGAACATAAAGATGACCATCTACAAGGAGACAGGCCTGGAATAGATCCTTTCCACACAGCCTTCAGAAGGAGTAAACCCTACCTACACCTTGATTTTGGACTTTCAGCTTCCAAAACAGTGAGGAAAACAAATTTCTATTGTTTATACCACACAACGTGTCGTGGTGTTTTTTTACGGTAGCCCTAGCAAACTAACATAGTCACCTACTTCATTTTTTTTTTCCTGCAAATTAAACTTTCATTTTTTGACACACTTCAACTCTACATTATTCTTTAAGAAACATATATTTGTACATATATAATTTCATATTTGATCTCTTAACTTCAGGAAAAAAAATCTGTGCTACTCTTTAAAGATAATGTTCTGGATTTGATGATAAAAGTCATGATAGCTTCAGGAGATGTTGAGAATCATTAAAACAACATTTTACAACTGAATAAACTGAGGCAAGTTAGAAACCTTTTAAAATCGCTCCATTGGTTATTGGTGAAGATAGTCACATGGCTCCCAGCTTCCATATTGGAGCATACAACCATCCTTAGGCATTAACCAAGAATTATATATCATTAAAATAGTTTTTCCCTAATTTGTCATGTTAAAAAATGTTTAAAATCAGGATAATATAACAACAAGTAGAAACTTAGATCACAAAATAGTTTACCCCACTGAAACCATCTTCTACAAATTCCTGACATATTTTATTTAAGTTTATGTCTTTAGAGAGAGAGATGGGGAAGGAAGGGGCAGTGAGAGAGGGAGAGAGAGAATCTCAAGCAGGTTTCTCACTCTCAGCACAGAGTCCGACTCAGGACTCGATCCCACAAACCCGTGAGATCATGGCTTTAGCCAAGATGATCAAGAGTATGTCATTTAACTGACTGAGCCACGCAGGTGTGCCCTTGACCTTAAGCAGACTTGATTATTTTCACTGTTACATGGTAAATATATATTTATACCATTTTGACATAAGCATAGCAATGAAAGGTGCAATATCTCATTTAGTCCATGGAAAGATTCAGATTTTCATTTAAATTCTTCACAGTTAAGCAGAGGAAAATGTCCAGAGGACCACATGTGTATCAGCTAATGCTCAATAATAGCTTCCACAAATGCACTGCATTCTCAGACGGTTTTCAAATAATATTATTTTAATTCAAATTGCTACTAATCACAAAGCTAATTACTTCTTCATAAATCTTTTCTGTGTCTTTTCTCCTCCAATTTATTTCCTTTGATACTAGTTTTGTTCTTTGAGAATATCTAGGAGAAATATGGTAGAAACTTCAAACACCTAATGTGGAAGAGAACTCTTGACTCTTCTATACCAAAGAGAAACAACTAAGATGAACTGGCTAATGTTACAATGAAATAGATTTCAACTCAAAACAAAGAAAACTTTTAAACAGAGATACACTGTGACAGAATTGGATACTGCAAAAGATCTTAAAGGTTAGTCGCAAGAGATGTTTTAAGCATTAGATCATTTGGGGGCTTTGTTATAAAGAGGATTGAAGCAATGATTTGACTCAATTCGATTCAATGGTTTTTTATGGTCTTTTTACCCCAAAAGTCTGTGGTTCTATGAACTCATTAATAATCACAGTACCAGTTCTTCCTCTCAAGTAACACAAGGCTTAGTCCTTCATACTTTTGACATCCTGCATGTCTGGTATAGCTGTGTAACTTCTTTAACACAAATTTGGATGACAGGATGAAACCTCAGTCAGAGCTCATATATTTTACACAAGAGGCAGGCCTGAGGTCAGTTTTCCTTTGCTAATTATTAATTAGTATGAAATCATGTATCTGTTAGCATATTGGGTGAGAACAATGAACTGTTCTATAATCATTAAAAAACAGAATTATTTTAACAGTCATTTTAGTCCTGGGGATTCTTTTGTAAAGAACTACATATATATGGGGGCACCTGGGTGGCTCAGTTGGTTAGGCGTCCCACTCTTGATTTTGGTTCAGGTCATGATCTCATGGATCCTTCCCCCTCCCCTGCTCACATTTTCTCTCTCCCCCTCTCAAAATAAATAAATAAACTTTAAAAAAAAAGCTAAATATATATGTTGCATACCATGAGATAATCAAATACTAACCTCCTTCATTTTTTCCAGTTCATTCTGTAAAGCTTGTTTTGCAATCTCAACTTCTATAAGCTGTTGCCTCAGTTTTTCGTTTTCATCTTCTGTTGTGGTTCGCTTTTCTTCTACATTTTCCAATTCATGATGAAGTCTCACAGATACATCCTTTGCAACCTAAATTGAAGAGTTTTAACAATAAAATATAGTTAAAGACAGTACAATAAGTGAGCTAAACTTATACTCACATTAAAAGTACTAAAAGCCAATACACAAATAGTTTCTATACTATACCAGGCATCTTTCCAGATGCTTTACATATAAGTCATTCACATATATAAATTATTTAACCCTCACAACAATCCCATGAGATAAGTACTATTATTATTCCTATTTCACAGGTGAGGAAAGTGAGTCTCAGAGATGTGAAGTAATACGCTCAAGGTCACACAGCTAACAAGTGGTCAAATAGTCTGGCTCTCCACTCTGTTTCCTCAACCTCTATACTACACCATGGTAATAGATGTTCAATCGTGCTTTATCATGTGTATAGAAATTTCACATATCTCCTCTAATTCTACAACAAAACAAGATGTTTCCATTATCACTCATTTTAAATACTGGAAAACGGGGGTGCCTGGGTGGCTTAGTCAGTTAAGTGTCTGACTTCAGCTCAAGTCATGATCTCGCAGTCCCTGAGTTTGAGCCCCGAGTGGAGGGCTCTGGGCTGACAGCTCAGAGTCTGGAGCCTGCTTTGGATTCTGTGTATTCCTCTCTCTCTGCACCTCCCCTGCTCTTTCTCTCTCTCTCAAAAATGAGTAAACATTAAGGAGTTTTTTTAAAAAACTAGAAAACAAAGTTTTCTAGTGGGAGTGGGACCTGAATTTTAATCCTATAATGTCAGGTGCTTACTTTTAAGGAATATGTCAGTCCTTGAGATTAAGTTTTTGTTCTTGTTTTTTGATAACAGTGTACCTTTTTGCCTTTTGTTTTGAGATTATCTTGGAAATTTAGGGTTTGGAACAAAACCTTATGGTGTAGTATGATGTAGTGGCTCAGGACATAGACTGTGGTTTTATACTGGGTGAGGAGACAGCTTGGCCACCTACTAGCCTATATCCATGGGTAGGGACTGGGCACTTATAACCTCTGTAAAAGGTTCAGCTACTGTATAAGATGATGATAGGATTACTAATCCTAACCTCATGGGTGCTTTTTTTTTTTTTTTTAATCTTGAGCTAACATTTAGATAGATAACTAATGTTAATGTATATAACAATGCTTCCCACCGTGCTTGGGACATAGTGAGCACTCAACAAATGATAGGAAAAGAAAAAGAAAAAACAAAAAGAACTAATACAATGACTTTCATTAAATGTTTTCTCACATCTTTCTTTAAAACATAGGAAAATTGCACTTGATTTTTATATATTGATGAGGTTAACATAATTAAAATTATGTTTGGTGGTCCAAGGTTATGAAGATAACATTGGGTTTGCATTGTCAATGGATCTGCCTACAGTCAAACTGAACTGAACAGACCTCATCTACTTACAAAACTTATTTCAAGGTTAAAATTTCTCCACTGGGGGAAATTCTAAAGGAACAACTTCACATTAAAAAGGAGGTTCTTTCACTTACTGCACTCTTTACTTCTCCAAAAGGGGCGGCAAGTGGGACAAATTTCTTTTCAGGGAGTTAGCAAAGTGGTGAGTACAGAAAGGAAGGAGGTTAGGGAGACTTGCGGAGAGAGACCTTAACTCCGATATCGTCCCAATGCTGTTCCTATTCTGGGCTTTAATTCCTCTCTCCGCAGGAGTCTATATCCCGCTGCTCTCGATTTCACCTGGCCTTTACTTGGAAGACAGCCTCTGGAGGCCAGGTCGACGCCAGAGCCTGCGCTCTGCCACACCCGCGTTTCTGCTGGGGGGGAGGGGAGACGCCCTCTAGCACCGTCTCTGGAAGAGTCGCCGGGACTCCCTAGAAACCTCCCAGAGCTCGCTCTCCGCGAGGCACTCCACACACCCTAGACCCCTCAGACCCACTGGTCTGTTCTTTCCCTTCCCCTGCCCGGAACCTGATACTTTGTGGTCAGCGCTGCGAAACTCCGTGTCTTTGCCAATGACCACTGAAGGCCTTTCATAGCAAAGAGGTCCCCACTTGCTGCCCCTACCCCGCGCCTCCCAGCCCCAGCGCTGCAGACCTTGAGGTCCTGCTCCAGGCTGCGCAACAGCTCCCCGTCGATTTCCCCTGTCTGTGCGTAGCGGAGTCTTTTGCGCTCGGCTTTGCGGAGGCGGTACTGCAGGATCCGGCAGTTTTTGTTGGCTCTCTCCAACTCGTGGCGCATTTCCTGCAGTTGACAGGCATCCTCCTCGAAGAAAGTGTCCCTCATCTCGTCCATCTCGGTCCTCAGCTCATCAATCTCGTTCTGAAGCGGTGACAGGCCGCGGGTCAAAATTAACCTCGCCCCCCGGCACTCGGACATGTAAAGTGTGCACCCCATGCCAACTCCAAATTCTCCGTTTTATTGCCCCCTCTCCATAAGACAGGAGTGACAGAGCTGCATGAAGAAGAAACTATAAAAACGGGCCTTCTTTGGGCCTTCCCCAGCTCTCCTACTCAACCTCTCTCCATGAAAAAGTGGGACAACCCATGATAATTAGAGAAACGAAGGACCAAATTTGGATTTAAATTAAACCTAAGGCTACTGATATTCGGCTGCTTTAAATCTGGAAAAGGCCTAGGAACCCCCTCCTCTCATTTCCTGTTCCCTTCCCTCTTTAAGGCTCCCTAACATGTTAACAGCCTCTCACCCTCGCGAGACACGCCCTAATCCTCCAAAGCCCACACCTCCCCTCCCCCAGCCGGGTTCCCCCACCCTTCTCACCTTGAGAGTCTCGTTTTCCTCTCGGAGCTTCTCCATTTCCTCTTGCATTTCTTCCTGCTCCTGGAGCTGCTGCGGGTGCGGCTGCGACGAAGGAGGCGCCGCCGCCTGCATGCCCCCTCCAGTTGCGCTGCCCTCTGCGCTCTGCTGGGGGCCCTCCGCTGCCGCCGCCATTGGGGAGACGGAAGGGACTGCAAGAGGCTCGCAAATGGCAGGGGCGCCAGAGACCGGGGAGCTGCGGGTGCTGCTGCCGCCGTTCTTAGTGTGCATCTGAGCCGCGGCTGCCGCCGCTGCCGCCCGCTCTTTCTTGAGGTGGAACTGGATGAGCTCAGACTGCAGACATCCTTCCTTCCAGTAGCTCCCTCCGCCACCGCTGCCACCCCCCACAACACCGCTTCCGGAGTTTCTGCTGCCGGGGCCTAGGGTTTTGCCCGCAGAGGAGGATGGTGAAGGGGAGGCCCCCTCCCCGCCGCTGCCGCCCCTCTGCTGAGCTCGTACGCCTTTCCCTCGCCAGCCCCTGGGCGGCGGCGGCGGCGGCTGCGGAGCGCCCCCCTCCCTTTCCCCGGAGCCGCTGCCGGCTCCTCCTCCTTCCCCACCCCCTCCTCCTCCTTCCCCTAGCGGAGGGGGTTCCCCGAGTTTAGCGGACACGGGCTCTAGCTCCCGGGGAGGCTCCTCCGTCGGGCCAGGCCTCCTACCACCCACCGGGGCCAGGGTCGCCGCGGGGGCCGCTTCAGCACCAGCCGCGAGATGGACAGCTCCCGGCACGGCCCCTTTGGGCGCCAGGGGCGCAGCCTTCTCCGCCCCGCCTCCGCCTCCGCGGGCGCTGGCCGGAGGCACCGAGCGGCTCCCGGTCTTGTTGCCTTGCTGCTGCTGCAGCTGCTGCAGTCGAACAGAATTGAGTTTAGTGCCGGTCCCCACGGGGGACCGGGTGGTCGTAGTTGTCTGCCGGACCGAATTGTCCCTTAGTCTAGCAGGTGATTGTGCACGCTGCTGCTTTCTGCTGCTGCCCTCTGGGTGCAGGCGAGCCTCAGTGGCAGAGGTGGCGGCAGAAGCTGTAGCTGTGGCAGGGGCAGCGCCCCCCGTCGGTGGCTGACTCATGGCGGTCTAGGAAGAATCTATCAGATGAGTTTTAGAATGGTCCATCACCAGATCATTCTCATTCTCTTCCCTCCTCAAGTCCTCCAACCTTCCTTTCTAATCTGGGGTAGAAACAAAAGAAGGGAAGCACACAACATGTCTGCATTGTTACAGAGCAAAGGGTGATTTCCCTAGAAAAGAGAAATGCTAGAAAATAATGAGATTTTAAAAGCACTTAATGGAAACCCCGACTTCAGAAATAGGTGCAGAATTGTCAATTCTCATTTTGCCCAGGGAGGCGCCATCTCCATTTAATTCCATCTCAGTAAAATGGTGATGATCTGAAAGCAGCTTAATGTAACATTCTCATGGTTGCAGGTTCTGGCAACGCTGAGATATGGATCAGAAAGGAATTGGTAGGAAGGGAGATTTAGGGGAGAAAAAGGTTAGGGGATAAAGTCAGGCAAAAGCTTCAGAAGGAAAAGGAGGTGTCCACATGTTAATGGTGAATCCCCTTTTTTAACTTTGGATTTCCTCCTTATTCAATCTGTATTTTAAAGCCTAGTTTAGTAGAAAATGTTTTATTTAATTATTATTCTCAATTAGAGGAAAAGGGTCATGATGTAGGCTTCTAGAGAAAATTTTCCGTGGATATGTGGTACTTTTCTCAGACACCTTTAACTCTTCATGTTGTTCTTGGTTAGAGAAATGCACCCATTTTCCTTTAGACTAGAGCTAAAATAAAAGTAATGAATGACTTTAAATCAACTTCAGTTTCAAGAAAGTAATGGCATTGAGAATCACCTATATGGTGTAGTTATTAGTACCCCTAAAGGTATTCTTCTTTAAGCTTTGGCAAATAATTAAAAAATATATATACTTTTGGAAAGGTTCATTGGTGGCTCTGCACAATTTTTTAAATTATAGGTGATGACATCTATATTTATCCAAATTTTATAGTTTTTGTGAGTCATTTTAGTTTTAAGTGTAATTGCTAAATAGAAAATATTTTCATTCTTAAGCATCTTATTACATGTTATATATCATAGATAAAGTTGTACTTTTAAAGTGCCCAGTTCCTTCTATGGAGACAAATTCTGAGACAGAATGACCCTGCACCCCAGAAACCTGGTGCATCCTCACTCATGGTGGTAAGATAAACCCTTATTGTATATATTTTTTACAAGATAAATCCATCACTGGCTTTTAAAATCTGGAAAATAGCAAGCCATTGCTTTATGAGGTTCTTCTTCCTAGTGATCCAACCACCTAGTTAGTCAGTTTGGTGCTTTTTCCTTAGAAATATCGTCTCTCTCTAACACACTGAAAAGAGTATGACTAGGCAGAAAGTTCTGCTTTAAAAAATTCCTCCGATGAGGAGAGGAGATGCTTGCCAGTTACTTTACTAGCATTATTCCTGTTATGGCCTATTTTAAGTATCATAACTTAGTCAACATGCATCAATTCCTCATTTTATGAAGAAATATTACTGGAAGTTTCCTTCTCCACCTGTCTTTCTTTTTCAGGGTCTCCTTCCAATTCAATTTGAAAAATAATAGTGAATAAAGAAGACATTAGGGGGAGAAAAGTTATCCACCAACTTATTTTCTATATGTTCTCTGGAGCCTCATGCTCCTAGAATGTCTGGCCTAGTTCATGGTCATGGGTCACACTAATATGGACCACCTAAACAAGTTATATTGCCAAAGCAACCTTATTTTTGTTTTGTATTAGGCATAATCACTCCGGAGCTGAGAGCCATCAGACAACGTTTAAACTCGGCTCTCAGACAGCTTTAACCCAGGAGAAAGCTCAGGTTCCAGGAACTCGTCTCCCACAATCAAAGGTACCACGCTGTCACGTGGTTCTCACAAAGTGACAAGATGCTGTGCCCCTTCAAGGCTTCCCCTGTGGAAATAGCCGACCACGCAACCCCGGATGAGCACAAACCAAAAATTTTAATCTCAAATTTTATCTGCCCACCGACCCACCCCATCTCTCATCCCCACCCTTTTAGAAATCCAGAAGAACTGCTCACTTCTCAGCAGACGCGATGTTTCGAAGTTGATGCAAATCAACAGCGCTTTCCTTCTGTTCTTCCGGCGACCTCAGGGTTTATTTTTATGCCTTTTAAAGACAAGGAAAGTTTAACTTCGTGGTATTATATGCGACTTTCTGGCTGAGCACGACTTTGGGCTGTCTTGCCTCAGTTCCACACCCAATTCTCCAAACAATGGCGTTAACGTGCAGACTCGGCGGCCCCCAGAGCCGGTTACTTCCCGCGGCCCGTGACTCGGTTGGAGCTGCGGCTCCGAGCAGGCGAACACGAGAGGTACCAAGCCGTGCCAGACGCTCCCCAGGAAGTGCACTGATATTCATGAGCTGACCTCACCGGACTGGGCAGGGGAGAGGGCGGGATTGCAAGGGAGGATAGCTTAGAAGTAACCAAAGAGAGGCTACTTTCAAGAGGAAAGAGAAGAAGGCGGGGACGGGCCGGGGGCGGAGGATGGTAGGGGAGGTGGCAGGAAGACAAAAAGGCCGGAGCCACACCCGAGATGGAAGATCCGTGGCTGCGCTCAAAGTCCGTGCTGCGTTCTCATATCCCGTACTTGGCAGAAGATCCCAAAACCGCTCGAAATCGGATGCACTGGTTTTCTGCAAAGCTTTGTCCTGGACCGATCAATCTTCATCAATTATTTACTTGAGCTCTTTTCTCAGGGAGGCGTATTCGAACAGCCTTCCTGGCGTGACTGACGTCTCCTGATGCAGCTGCAAGGAGCTGGCGGACGGCTGCTGGGAGTTCTCTTTGTTCGCTCACTTCAATTCCGGTAGAGCTCTCCACGCGGTGCACCCTCCCCACCCCAGCCCGGGCGGAGTCATCACACATCGCTTTCCCCAGTAGATAATGGTTGCCAGACCCACCGTCCCACAGACAAAGGGCTCTTGTGATGCCTCGACCAATTTAGTACAAACCGACTAAATATCCCTTTACAGAGATCGTTTACAGACGGGTTTGTCCTCGGTACATTTCCTTCTCTCCTTTATTGAGTTCTAATTTCAACTGTGAATACAAGGCGTAATTGCTAGCATCCATAATCTTTACCGTAGTGCATGTGATTAACGGGAATCATCCAATGTGTTTATAAAATGTGAGATTAAAGGCAATTCATGGGGAAAGGAGGTAATTCAGAATATATGTCTTTACAATGTACACTAATCCATACTGTTCCACAGTAATATTTTTAAAAATCCGAATAGAAATTCTTTTCCTGTTTTTTTTTTTTTGGGGGGGGGATGGTTGGCATGAAGATCTCCCTCCTACCTCAAAGGATTCCATTGTGAACTTGGTGATTCTCATCTTCAAGGAGAATAAAAGTAAACACTGCTTTAGAAAGGGTATTTTTTTGTTTTAAAATTTTCCCATATTCATATGTGATTTTGTAGGTATAAGGAGCTCAAATATGTTGAACTAATAATTTTTTATGCTAACATGAATTTTAGTATAAGACATTTCATTTTCTGAGCGTAACATCTAGCACTAAAAATAAAATAAAAACAATTTAGGAATAGTTTGCATACAAGTAACATAATTACAGCAAAATAAAAAGATGTTCAAGTCCTGGTGATTAGTATCTCCAGCCATCTATAAGACAAATGTAGTATCAGGACAAAAACATTCATGTATTTATCTGCTCTAGAATAGAGAAGTCCTTAGTATATGCTGGGCACTGTCCAAGGTGCTAAGTATGCAAAGATTAAAACAAGAAACGAGGCTCCAGCATATTGAAAGGAATTAGGATAATTTCCATATAATCCTTTGAGTACTTTCTGAAAGTGGAAATGCAGTATCTGTGACATCTATAATGAATAGTTCAGACCTCAACTAGGGTACTAAATATAAAGGGAAAAAAAGCAAAGTAAAATGCAATCACAATTTATTTGGAATTTATAGTAGACAATTTGTCATTATGTACCCAAACTTGAGTTGTAGTTTCCTTAAGAAATACCAAGATCCACAGGTATCATTCAACCAAACTGGATAAATTGGATAAAAATATTTTTTCACATTAATCTTTACAAATAAAATAATATCATTAAAATTTTTTTAATGTTTATTTGTGAGAGAGAGAGATGGAGCATGAGTGGGGAGGGGGCAGAGAAAGAGGGGGACACAGAATCCAAATCTGAGCTGTCAGCACAGAGCCTGACAAAGGGCTTGAACTCATGGACCATGAGATCATGACCTGAGCCGAAGTCGCATGCTTAACTGACTGAGCCACCCAGGCGTCCTGGTGAAGGTAATTATTATCACAATGCATGGCACATGTACTAATCCTAACAAATTATAAGTGATAACTACTATGTGCCTAGCACTGTAAGCTCTCATTAAATGTTAACTATTATTGTTGTTCGTATTTTCAGGATATTATTACATTAGTTTACACAAATTCTCCCATTCTTGAATTTCTTAAGGACACTTGGTTAGTCTTGGGTTATTTTATAATTGTCCATCCAAGGTAATGTAATATTATATGTTAACTATAATTATACTAAAAATTAATTGTAAATGTAGTAAATGTTTTCAAATAATACTCTTGTTTCTCTCATTATCTCTAGCACATAGTTAGTACAGGGGCTGGATTTTTATTCGTAGGCTTCAAGTGACAGAAGAAAGGTGATATTTTCAGATCCATCCTCTGTTTTTAGAAAGTACTTTACCTTGGAGATATGCTATTGTCTTGACCTTTACTGACATATGTATGCAGTCACAAGTCACATTTGTTCTCTGGACTACATTTCAGATAATGATTTATGAATCCTAGACTCCTTGCATTGTAAACATCATGATTCACATTTTTCCTTCTAAACAGATTATCCACCATATTATATATTGTGTTTAGTCTAATTTCTAGTCTACAATTTCTCAAAGTAAATATATGCATGTTGTAACTTAACATTGTGACCAAAAACTAGTAGTTTAATTCATATCTTGGATTCAGGCTGCTTTGTGAATGGCAGAAATTGCTACTCTACAATAATGCTTTAGTTACTCATGCATTTGCTGTTGTGTAAGTTTGCAGTTAGGTATTGCATACTCAAAATTCTGTTGCATTACTTCTATAAATGCTCATGAATATTCACCCTTGGTAATTCAAACCAGTGTCTAGGCACTCATCATAGCCAAAATGCTGTCAGATGTCTGATTTCAACATAGCCGCATTGTCAATCTTAATCTCAGTGGAAAATTTTAAGAAGTCTGCTAGTTATTATGCAAATGCTA
Organism: Prionailurus viverrinus; assembly: GCF_022837055.1. NCBI lineage: Eukaryota > Metazoa > Chordata > Mammalia > Carnivora > Felidae > Prionailurus > Prionailurus viverrinus. The sequence goes on from NC_062565.1 coordinate 115,396,573, forward strand.
TACATATTTAAAATCACCATTAAATTTCCCCTAATATCAAAATCACTCATTTTTATAACAATGTCTTAATAACTCTTTACCTCACTCCTAAATCCTTCTTCATCAATAATTAAACTGACCTAATATAAATATAGTAGGCTAATTCTCATTATGCCAAACCAACAAGAATGGCATCCTAAACTACCTTACACTTCATTAGGAAATTTTAGTTCAAGTTTTTCTTTTCTACTTCCTACCTTCCCCCATGCTGTCTAAAAAAAGTATCTAAGTGTCTTCCTCTGCATAGACATAATAGAGAAAAGATTCTACTAATGGCAAATGGATTTGCTCTTTTTTTATGTTATTATATGCTGACTATTTGTTAAATAAGCTGCAAAAGTAATATTTTAACATTTATTTGATCCAGTTATAGAAAAATAAGGAAAATCCCACCTATATTTTATGTTCTAGTATCCAGTTTTTTGTTGTTCTTAAATGTCAGTGAGGTTTTTATTCAATGTCTAGTCACTAACATTTTGGATATTATAATATGCTATGCAAAAATCAGGGCATTCTTTTATCTGATGAGCCTAGATTGCTTTGACTTGATGTATTCTTCATTCAATGGGGTTTTTTTAAATGAGATTATTTATAAGATGTAGATTGGATATAGGGGAAAACATAATGGATACTTCAATAACTTGGGGTTGGATACCAGGCTGGAGCTTTCCACACACTTTGTAAAAAAAATCAAGTTACCATCGACAATAGTATTAAAAAGAGAAGAGAACAGAGTGATCATTGGAACACAGAAAAAAGAATTTTGTGTAGAGCATGCCACTTGAGAACAGTGATTTTCTTTTTCTTCTTCTTTTTCTTTTCTTTTCTTTCTCTTTTTCTTTTTTTTCTTTTCTTTTTCTTTTTTGTTTTTAGAGAGACAGAGCACGAGCTGGGGGGACAGGCAGAGGGAGAGAGAGAATCTTAAGCAGGTTCCACACTCAACATGGAGCCTGACACCACAGGGCCCAATCCCACAACACTAGGATTATGACCAGAGCTGAAATCAAGAGTCGATGCTCAACCAACTGAGCTGCCCAGGTGCTCCTCCCACTGCCCCCCCCCCCTTTTTTAAAGAGGAGAACAGTGATTTTTCTATTGGGTGACATAGTCAGCTCATGATGACCTGACTCTCCTCCTTGCCTCTGGTCTTCTGCTGGGGCTCTCCTTGGTTGAACCAATTAAATCCAGAGGACTATGGAAGTATTTGATGTGATCCACTCATGCCTGCTTCTCCTGGTTGGAGAGCAAATTCAAAGTAGTAAATATAAGATTCAGCACAGAGTAAAATAAGTCAGACAGAGCAAGAAAAATACCATATGATTTCATTTGTACATGGAATCTAAAAAAAAAAACAAAAACAAACGAAACAGAAATTGAGTCATAAATAGAACAAACTGTTGGTTGAAGGAGGGGGTAAAATGGGAAAATAGGCAAAAAAGGTGAAGGGGATTGGGAGGTATAAACTTCTAGATAAAAAATAAATAAGTCACCAGAATGAAAAGTACAATATTGAGAATATAGTCAATGATATTGTAAAAGTTTTGTATGGTACAGATGGCAACTACACTTTATCATAGTGAGCACTTTGTCATGTATGTAATTGTCAAATTACTAATGCTGTACACCTGAAACTAATCAAATATCATATGCCAGCTATACTTCAATTAAAATAAAAGGGATATGATGGGAATGCAAGATGGTGCAGCCACTCTGCAAAACAGTATGGAGGTGCCTCAAAAAACTAAAAATAGAACTACCCTACGACCCAGCAATTGCACTACTAGGCATTTATCCAAGGGATACAGGTGTGCTGTTTCGAAGGAACACATGCACCCCCATGTTTATAGCAGCACTATCAACAATAGCCAAAGTATGGAAAGAGTCCAAATGCCCATCGATGGATGAATGGGTAAAGAAGCTGTGGTATATCTATACAATGGAGTATTACTCGGCAATCCAAAAGAATGAAATCTTGCCATTTGCAACTACGTGGATGGAACTGGAGGGTACTATGCTAAGTGAAATTGGTCAGTCAGAGAAAGACAAAAATCATATGACTTCACTCATATGAGGACTTTAAGAGACCAAACAGATGAACATAAGGGAAGGGAATCAAAAATAATATAAAAACAGGGAGGGGGACAAAACAAAAGAGACTCATAAATATGGAGAACAAACTGAGGGTTGCTGGAGGGGTTTTGGGAGGGGGGATGGGCTAAATGGGTAAGGGGCACTAAGGAATCTACTCCTGAAATCATTGTTGCACTATATGCTAATTTGGATGTAAATTTTAAAAAATAAAAAACAAAACAAGTTAAAATTAAAAATAAATAAATAAATAGATAGATATGCAGCAAATAAGCTGCATATCTCTCTCTCACTCAAAAATGGGTGAACAGGGGCGCCTGGGTGGCGCAGTCGGTTAAGCGTCCGACTTCAGCCAGGTCATGATCTCGCGGTCCGTGAGTTCGAGCCCCCTGTTGGGCTCTGGGCTGATGGCTCAGAGCCTGGAGCCTGTTTCCGATTCTGTGTCTCCCTCTCTCTCTGCCCCTCCCCCGTTCATGCTCTGTCTCTCTCTGTCCCAAAAATAAATAAACGTTGAAAAAAAAAATTAAAAAAAATGGATGAACATTAAAAAATAAAGTTTAAATATCAATATCTCATAAGGGATGTTAACTCACTTTGAATCATGGTTATTCTTTTTTTAAAAAATGTTTATTTATTTTTGAGGGAGTGCATACATTGGGAAGGGGCAGAGAGAGAGGGAGATACAGAATCTGAAGCAGGCTCCAGGCTCTGAGCTGTTGGCACAGAGCTGGAAGTGGGGCTTGAAATCATGGACCATGAGATCAAGACCTGAGCTGAAGTTGGATGCTTAACCAACGGAGTCACCCAGGCGCCCCTGTATCATGGTTATTTTTGACCCTCACACTTCACATACAAAAATCAAACTGCTATAATTCAAAAAGCAAATTGTAGGATTTTGATTGGCATTCTCTGAACTATTAATTCTCTATTAATTCGTTATAAAAATGTTTAAGATACTGAGTCCTCCTATTAACATTTGTGAATATCAATCTATTGGTTGACATGGGCCTAATATAATTTTTCTGAGTAAGAGTTCATCATTTTCTTTAAAAAGGTATGCATTTCTTATTTGGTGTATTGAGATACATATTACCTATTTTGTAGGTATAATGATACATATCTTTTTAAATAATATTTTCTATTGGGGCACCTGGGTAGCTCAGTCATTTAAGTTTCCAACTTCGGCTCGGGTCATGATCTCACCATTCAGTGAGATAATTTTTTGTGGATACACTATATCAAGATGAGAATGTTCTCATTTATTCCAAATTTAGTAATATTCCATCATCACTATTTTTATTCAATATTGTACCAGAAGTCCTAACCAGTATAATAAGATGAAAAAAAAATAAATTTAAGGCAAAAGGATTGGAAAGAAGAAAATTGTATTCATTATTTTTACATAATATAATCATCTAATAAAAAATGGAAATGATAGAAGAATACAGCAAGACGTGTGCATATAAGGTTATTACACAAAAGTCTATTGCTATTCTATACACTAACAACACACAATTTTAAAATGTGCTTATAGATGGAGCTAGGGAGTATTATGTTAAGTGAAATAAGTCGGTCAGAGAAAGACAAATACCATATGATTTCACTCATATGTGAAATTTAAGAAATGAAACATATTAGCAAAGGGTGGGAGGCGGGGGAAGGAGAGAGTGGCAAATCAAGAAATAGACTCTTAACTAGAGAGAATAAACTGATTGTTACCAGAAAGGAGGTAGATGGAGGGTTGGGTTAAATGGGTCATAGGCATTAAGGAGTGTACTTGTGATGAGCACTGAGTGTTGTATGGAAGTGTTGAATCACTATTATATACACCAGAAACCAAAATTACACGGTACATTAACTAACTGGAATTTAAATAAAAACGTTTTTAAAATATGCTTAAAAAGAACACACTTTTAATAATAGCATAAAAATATCAAATACTTAGGAACAAATCTAATAAAGCATGTATAAGCTTTTTGGGAAAACAAAAAATTATTCATATTCAGAAAGACAATCTAATTAAATAAAAAGATGTACTAAGTTATTGTAAAGGTAAAATTAATATCATAAAATTATAATCTTTTCAATTGATTAATGTGCAATTCCAATGAAAATGACAATAGAGAAAATTCATTACCAGTGTTGAAAGTAATATCTCAAAATGTATGCTTTTTCTGAAAACGGAAATTTTAAGATTTCTATCACATATGAAAAATATGAGTTTGTGAGAAACAGTAATTTTAATTTTTTTTTTCAACGTTTATTTATTTTTGGATAGAGAGAGACAGAGCATGAATGGGGGAGGGGCAGAGAGAGAGGGAGACACAGAATCGGAAACAGGCTCCAGGCTCTGAGCCATCAGCCCAGAGCCCGCCGCGGGGCTCGAACTCACGGACCGCAAGATCGTGACCTGGCTGAAGTCGGATGCTTAACCGACTGCGCCACCCAGGCGCCCCGAGAAACAGTAATTTTAAAATCTTTGAGTTCTTGATCATATTGTTGCTTATTTGCTGCGTATCTTTTTTATTTATTTATTTATTTATTTTTAATTTTAACTTGTTTTGTTTTTTATTTTTTAAAATTTACATCCAAATTAGCATATAGTGCAACAATGATTTCAGGAGTAGATTCCTTAGTGCCCCTTACCCATTTAGCCCATCCCCCCTCCCAAAACCCCTCCAGCAACCCTCAGTTTGTTCTCCATATTTATGAGTCTCTTTTGTTTTGTCCCCCTCCCTGTTTTTATATTATTTTTGATTCCCTTCCCTTATGTTCATCTGTTTGGTCTCTTAAAGTCCTCATATGAGTGAAGTCATATGATTTTTGTCTTTCTCTGACTGACCAATTTCACTTAGCATAGTACCCTCCAGTTCCATCCACGTAGTTGCAAATGGCAAGATTTCATTCTTTTGGATTGCCGAGTAATACTCCATTGTATAGATATACCACAGCTTCTTTACCCATTCATCCATCGATGGGCATTTGGACTCTTTCCATACTTTGGCTATTGTTGATAGTGCTGCTATAAACATGGGGGTGCATGTGTTCCTTCGAAACAGCACACCTGTATCCCTTGGATAAATGCCTAGTAGTGCAATTGCTGGGTCGTAGGGTAGTTCTATTTTTAGTTTTTTGAGGCACCTCCATACTGTTTTGCAGAGTGGCTGCACCAGTTTGCATTCCCACCAACAATGCAAAAGAGATCCTCTTTCTCTACCTCCTTGCCAACATCTGTTGTTGCCTGAATTGTTAATGTCAGCCATTCTGACAGGTGTGAGGTGGTATCTCATTGTGGTCTTGATTTGTATTTCCCTGATGATGAGTGATGTTGAGCATTTTTTCATGTGTTGGTTGGCCATCTGGATGTCTTCTTTGGAGAAGTGTCTATTCATGTCTTTTGCTGATTTCTTCACTGGATAATTTGTTTTTTGGGTGTTGAGTTTGATAAGTTCTTTACAGATTTTGGATACTAACCCTTTATCTGATATGTGGTTTGCAAATATTTTTTCCCATTCTGTCGGGTACCTTTTAGTTTTGTTGATTGTTTCCTTCACTGTGCAGAAGCTTTTATTTTGATGATGTCCCAGTAGTTCCTTTTTTGATTTTGTTTCCCTTGCCTCTGGAGACATGTTGAGTAAGAAGTTGCTGTGGCCAAGATCAAAGAGATTTTTGCCTGCTTTCTCCTCAAGGATTTTGATGGCTTCCTGTCTTACATTGCGGTCTTTTATCCATTTTGAGTTTATTTTTGTGTATGGTGTAAGAAAGTGGTCCAGGTTCATTCTTCTGCATGTCACTGTCCAGTTTCCCAGCACCACTTGCTGAAAAGACTATCTTTATTCCATTGGATATTCTTCCCTGCTTTGTCAAAGATTAATTGGCCATACATTTGTGGGTTCATTTCTGGGTTCTCTATTCTGTTCCATTGATCTGAATGTCTGTTCTTGTGCCAGTACCATACTGTCTTGATGATGACAGCTTTGCAATATAGCTTGAAGTCTGGGATTGTGATGCCTCCAGCTTTGGTTTTCTTTTTCCAAATTGCTTTGGTTATTCCGGGCCTTTTCTGGTTCCATACAAATTTTAGGATTGTTTGTTCTAGCTCCGTGAAGAATGCGGGTGTTATTTTATAGGTATTGCACAGAATATGTAGATTGCCTTGAGTAGTATTGACATTTTAGCAATATTTGTTCTTCCTACCCAGGGCCATGGAATCTTTTTCCATTTCTTTGTGTCTTCTTCAATTTCTTTCATAAGCTTTCTATAGTTTTCAGTGTATAGATTTTTCACCTCGTTGGTTATATTTATTCCTAGGTATTTTATGCTTTTTGGTGCAACTGAAAATGGACTGATTCCTGGATTTCTCTTTCTCTTGCTTCATTGTTGGTGTATAGGAATGAAACCGATTTCTGTGCATTGATTTTATATCCTGCAACTTTGCTGAATTCATGAATCAGTTCTAGCAGATTTTTGGTGGAATATTTTGGGTTTTCCATATAGAGTATCATGTCATCTGTGAAGAGTGAAAGTTTGACTTCCCTCTGGCCGATTTGGATGCCTTTTATTTTTTTGTGTTGTCTGATTGCAGAGGCTAAAACTTCCAATACTATGTTGAATAACAGTGGCAAGAGTGGGCATCCCTGTCTTGTTCCTGACCTTAGGGGGAAAGCTTTCAGTTTTTCCCCATTGAGGATGATATTAGCATTGGGTCATTCATATATGGCTTTTATGATCTCAAAGTATGATCCTTCTATCCCTACTTTCTTGAGGGTTTTTATCAAGAAAGGATGCTGTATTTTGTCAAATGCTTTCTCTGCATCTATTGAGAGGATCATATGATTCTTGTCCTTTCTTTTATTGATGTGATGAATCAAGTTAATTGTTTTGTGGATATTGAACCAGCCCTGCATCCCAGGTATAAATCCCACTTGGTAGTGGTGAATAACTTTTTTAATGTATTGTTGGATCTGTTGGCTAATATCTTGTTGAGGATTTTTGCATCCATGTTCATCAGGGAAATTGGTCTATACTTCTCCTTTTTTGTGGGGTCTCTGTGTGGTTTTGGATCA